>NC_077241.1:57347745-57460245 GCF_947179165.1 Solanum dulcamara
TGAGATTGATGTTCCATAAAATTGAATACTTCTACATGTTTGTACTTTTAAGAAAAAACCATAAGCAAGGTCATTAATTATATTCTAATTCCTACTAGTAATTTTTGAATAATCTTCTTTCAATAGTACTTGTATTGAAGCAGTAGTGTTGAAGTATGCATGTTCATCATGCAATAAAAGGTAAATATAATTATATTTTGACAAAGTAAATTATAAAATACACAAATATAAATCTAGAAAGCAAAGAGAATCACATGATAATACACTCTACTAATATCACTACAAGAAAGTATGAAATTAGCAACAACGTTTTAGCAACAACTATATTATTATTGTCTTATATTAATAAACCACAACAACTTGATTTAATTGTTGGTATATGTTTTTTTTTGTTGATTTTAATATTGTTACTATATTATATTGTTGATAATAATTAATATAATAAGTTTCAAATATAAAAAAAAAATTGCAACATTTTTGCAACAACCATGATATTGTGGTGGAACTTTAATAAATGACAACAATATAATTAATTTATCGCTATCTTAGAAAATATTTGGCAATAATACTTTTTTTAATTGTTGCTAATGTACTTAATTTGACAATACCTTATGCAATTGTGGCTTAAAATATTTTTTTAATTTTTCGCCAAAATAATCGTGGTCTTTTTGTTTACGCCAAAAAAATAATAGAAGTTTCCCAAATTTTTATTTTCCTTCCGCAAGTTTAAGTTGCGCCTCTTTAGTTTTTCCTAAAACTGGAGATGGGTTTTTTCTTTCGTTGTTTCACTAAGAAGCAGGTTGTTCTTGAAGTCATCTCAGGTGAATTTTCTTTATGATTTAGTCTATTTTCACAAAATTTGGTGAGATTTACGTATGATTGTCCTATGATCTAATTTCTTTGATTATTGTTTTCTTGTTTTTAATTTGTGAATCCTTCATAGACGTTGTTAACTTTTGTCACGATCCAACACATGGGGCCTTGCGGGCATCTACTCTAACATCTAGATAGGAAACTCCTTATCACCCAATTTAAAACTCATGTGAATAGGTAAAAACATCATAACTCACCTTATAAATAATCAAGAAAGAGTCTTAACTTTAACCTTTATTTCAACCTTCGAAAAAAATACAATAAAAGTTCTTTTACTTACCAAGAAAATTTCTCCCATGAAACTAGTTTAAACAGGTACAAGAACTTCTAAGAGTATGATACAAATATGAAGAAAGTAGACACTGCTTCCACCATAGGCAGAGGGTGTGAGGTAAAAGCTATTGGAGATCATCATTGCCGTCACCTAAGAAACATCACTGATCCTACAATCAGACTATATCAAAAGGTATAGAGAAAATAGTATCAGTAAAAATAACACGCACTAGGCATCATCGGCAACCCGAATCCACTCTATATTATCATGCAAAATAAAAGGAAGGAACATGCAACTTGAAATTATAACTTGGTCCTTAAGTTACCTCCCTTGCTACTAGCCGCCTTACATTCACCAGCTCATCCTGTTCCAACCTCCCTTATAACCTTCTGTTGCCAACTCCATCACTAAGAGACCACCCTTTATTCACAATCAATCAAAACCTGACTCTCTAACACACTTAAATCTTTACCCAAGCCTATTTTTTATACTAGGATCAATTTCTTCGTATAAGAGTGCATTGATTTTGAATTAAGGTCGTACTATGATCTTATCTCAAAATTGAGTTGAAAATGCCTTTCTGATTTAGTTTTGGACTTGAGTTCAAATTAGGGTCAACTTCAACGATCATATCTCTCAATTTATAATAAATTAGATGGACCATAACCTATCATATTAAAGGTGTAAGAGTCTTCTTTCCAATACCACCAAATTTGCCTTATTCAGAGTTCGAAGTAAAAATTTATGCCTATTTTACTAAGCATTGTCCGTGCTGGGCCACCAAAGCGAGATTCGACGGGAAATAAGTTAAAAAGGCGTATTTTTCGTATCTCATTCTTCTTCTAAGTGCTGAAAATAGATGAGGGTTACCCTAAAACCTTTCAAGAGGTTGTTCTCGGCATGGAGAGAAGGGAAAAAGAGATTTCTAGCGCAAGAAAGGCTGCAACCCATGGATTTTAGGCCCATCTCCGTAGTTTCTCCCCTATGGAAGTCAGGAATCATGCTATAATATTTCTACAACTACTTGGCGTCGAGGTAGGATAGGTTTTCTCAATTGAGTAGTTATAAATTCATTTCCATTGCTTGATATAATATAGATTAACGGGAAATTTTATGTCTAGGCTTTCGGACACGGAGTCTGGATGGTTAAATAATTGTCAATTGATGTTTAGAGTGGGAATGTATGATGTGGGTCATGATTATTATGTGACTAGTGATAAAGGTCCAATCTTTGAATGTTAACCTTGGTGAAAACTATTTAGAAGGTCAATGACCCTTGCAAGATTAAATGTAGACTATTTTTGGGATGTTAGGAGATCTTGAGACCTGTGGGTTATGAGTTGTTGATGTATATAAAGGAATGAAATTATGCCGATAATTGTATGTGTTTATGCTAATTATTCCTCATGAACTACTTGATTAATGTGAATCACGAAATAAAAGGATGAATATAAATGACTTAGTGCTGATAGATATCATGCCATGAATCTGAACCTATTTGCTTACCTATGGCTGTAGGTTATGGTTTAGTCTATCTTATAGAGAGATCCATAATAGTGACTGAGTAATATTGTGATGTTTATCATGCATTTAATTATTGTGGTTAGATGATTGACATATTTTTCTGATGGAAAGGCCCAAGACTGTGAAATTTATAATCTTAAACTTGCTCTACCTAAAAGTGATGTCTTAAATAAAGAAGGCTTGATGAAATATTATTAATGAAGAAAAAGATAAAATAAAACTAATAAAATGACTATTTGTGAACAATTACATGCAATAATCCTGATTACTTTATTGTGAAAGTATGTGAACTATTTATTGTGGACAGTGATTGTGCATTGTGATTGTGATATTGGATCGGATGTCGTGTTCTGACACATATATTGAATTGGGTGTCACGCTCCAACACATATAATGGATTGGGTATCACGTTCCAATACATATATTGGATCGGGTGTTACATTCCGACACATACTAATGATTGGATCAGATGTCACACCGACACATTAGCAGTTTGAGTATAGGTCCAATAAGAGGAACGTTGTGTCGCTATCATCTATGAATTGATCTTGACTATATATGTGATGATAGAGAAACTGACTATATTATAATTGAGCATGCCCATCTTGTATAATAATTGATATGAAAGGATCGAAGGTCCAAGTGTTACCATGTTGACTATTGTATCTAAGATTTATATTGTGAAACTGTATATTGCTCTGAAATGGTAAATTGATAATGTATTCATGTATATGCCTATTCGGATTATGTTATGGTTGCTAGACTTGTCTGCATCGTAGACATGAGATCGTGGGTAAATAATTGAAGAGCAATCAATGCATTGTTAAGTGAAATTAGTGACTTAAAGTCAAATATTGATGATGTCTTGTGGGCACATATGTTCAAAGGGGGGATTTGAAGAGAATTCAGAGCTTTTGCCTATTAACAGGCCGCTCTGGTGGGAGGAATTGTGCTTTTTCAAGGTCGCTAGAGCGAGATAGGTCCCAGCACAATGGGCCAATGCGGTTTGAATATGAGCCTTAGCCTACCTAAATGTTTTCCTCTTTTGAGTGAGATACTAATTATTCTAGGTCCAGGTGTTGGTGTGAAAGCTAAAGGTAGTAGACTGGTTAAATAAACTTAATGAGCCCAGTAATTCAGAAACTCATCTATGTGATAAAAGGGATAGGCTTTGATCTGGATTAGAGTTGACAACAGACCAACTAGAAGGGTTGAGAGTTAGGTTTGAGTAAAGAGGTTAATGAGAATGACAAGATTTTGTATATAAAGGTTGTCGAGTATATTTTCTTAGAAGCATGCTTCTTCTTGTTGATTTCTTTATATTATGCGGTGAGCATCGAGTTGATCGATAATGCCTACCAGTATGTGTTGTTTGTACTGACACTATTCTTACTATACCACTTTGTATAGTTTGGTTGCAGGGTCGGTGATGTTTTATAGGTGAAAATGAAGAAGAGTCTCCAACAACTTCTACTCTTCATTTCTTAAGGTGGGAGCTGTGTCTTATTTTTATTTATGCGTTGTATCTTTAGAAGCTCTTGTACCTATTTAGACTAGTATACTTGGGGGTGTTAGAATTTTTCTTGTAATAAACCTTAGAGTTTAATACTTAATTATGGTGTATTATTGACTTTTCATGCTGTTGTTTTGGTAATTATTAAGCTTCTGCATGATATTTTGTAAGGGTTCTCCTATCTAGGTGTTAGAGTAGGTGCCCGCATAGGCCGATGGATTTGATCGTGACAAGTTGGTATCAAATCTCAGGTTATTGGTCTTTCAGTACAAAAGCAAGTATGGAATAGACTCTTGTGGATTGATGTGTTGACATCCACATCTAATCTTCAGGAAGCTATGAAGCATTCTAGGAAGTCATTCTATTTTTTCTCTTCTTTCGTGCGGTTTATCGCTTGTGGTATGGGTTGAGTTCAATTGGTATCTCTAGATTTGGTATCTCAACGAAGTAAACTTGATGTTGTTGTTACGGATGAAGGAACACAAGTAAGAGAAATTTGAACTGAAGAGGTTCCAATTAGTATCTGGCCTTAGAGGTTGAGTAAATACATGGATGAACAATTAATGATCATCAATGAGGAGAATTAAGTTAATAACTTTTATTTGCTTGTGTAATATAACTTGAAATTGTGATTAGATGCATAGTATTGCTTGTCTAACCATCAGAGTGTGAAGTGTAATTACATGAATGATATGATGCAATTATTTGCATAGTGTTGCCTGAAATATCTGTTAGTGTGTGAAGTGTACTTGCCTGAATAGTTGAAATCATGTAAGATATGGTTACTTAGGTTTTTGTAAACTTGTGGTCAGAAAGAGAGTCATAAATTGGTTATGTTCAATGGTCTAATGATAAACAACAAGGTGATTAATGAACGAATTTCTAACGTGTTAAATGATATACTTATGTGAGGGAATACAACTCTTAATTGTGTATATACTTACCGATTGTGAAAATGGTAAGGGAAAAAAATAATTTATGACTGTGGAGAAACTCTGATTTTAGGAAAGTCACAATTGATTAGGAACCATGTGAGAGGAGAAAAAAGGGCTATTATTGCATAATAGCGGAATTATGGTTATGAAAGATTTTCTAAACGTATCTCATAACTGATTTTTAATAATGTGATGCTGAGTTCTTGACTATGCATTGCTTGATTTGGTCTTGGAACTATGTTAAAGGCAGTAATTCAATTTTATTTGTTTACTAAGCTAAGACTTGAGACTGGGAGTTTGGGATATAATGTACTTGTGATCATGATTATTTTAACTATTGGATTGAGTTTATGAGGACTCAATAATTTAATTATTACTAAATTATGTGTTTATTTGTCATAATTATTTGACTATTGGATTGAGTTTATAGGAACTCAATATTTTAGTTGCTTCTAAAATGGTGTTTCTAGTTATAATGATGTTATTGATTTAAAGTGGGTGATGAACAGATCCCTATAGTGTGCATGTTTGTTTATGCTAAGATAATGAAGAAAATTCTTACGTGTGTGACTGGTCATGGTTGTCTAGTATTTTTAGAAAGTATTTGGTAATGGGCATAAAGATTATTGATTTGATATGAGTAATATTGTCGGGTTGAGGTGATGGCTTATTTCCTGTATGTGATTCATGTACTTGCTAAATTACTCCTCTTTATGTATATATGTATATGAACATGGAAGAATAAAATGATCTATTTGAAATGAATACTTGCTGGCCATGAGCTATGATGAACCTGTTCTTTGTAGATATATAAATGTGACTATTCATTGTGATTTTGGATGAATTGTATGCTTGGATCGGGTGTTATATTCCGACACACATTTGGATTGAGTGTCATATTTCAACACAAACCTTTAATCGAGTGTTATATTCGGACACATACTAAGTTCTTGTAGGTCCTATGAGAGGAGCCTTGTTTGAAAATGCTTGATATTGACATTGATGTGAATCTTATGATAAGCCTTGATAGTCCCATTATGACTGTGAATTGCTTGAACTCGTCGTTTCCTCATCATTGCATGAACATGCCAAATTATATTTTGTTTCTGGATATTGTGATGAGATGAAAAGTGTACTACCGAAGTCATTAATGGCAAGAGTGTGATGCCGAGGTCATTTTCGGCGAGAGTGTGATGCCGAGGCCATTGCATGCGAATGTGGCTGATGCTCAATTATTGATTTTGAATGTGCATCCTCGCATACTTATTTGGGGTTTTTGATTCTTGTGTTTGATTCATAAGATACTTTGTGGTTAGTGCTCTTTGAGTGGGGATGATGTACTAGTTATAGAATTTGTTAGGATGTAAGTGCCCGGGTAAAATTTCTCCTAGTGTGAGAGTTGGCAAGATTTCAGTTAGAATAGATTCCAAAGAACTTTATGAATTATGTGATTTAGAGGTATTTGGTGTCTTTAGGTGTATAGTTTGAGAAGATTAAGGTGGTATCATGATATGTGAGGGACATAGTATCCCACAGAAATTTTTAAAATGAAATTCGGGTTAGTAGTACTCCAGATATAGCGTTGACGTAAAAGGGGTTATTTTGGATGTGATTTTCCCTAAGTTGTAATGGTATCTCATCATTGGTTTCGCAAAACTATTAGATTGGCTTATGCCCTCTCCTCCATATTATCGTTTGGGGATGAACAAGGGGTAAATTGGTATCTATTATAACGACCTACCCATCGTTACAAAAACTATCTGCGGTAAAGGTATATGAATCTCTTTTATCATAATATTAGGACTAATTTCTTGGTATGTGAGTGCATTAATTATGAATTAAGGTCGTACTATGCTGCTATCGCAAAGTTGAATTGAAAGTGTCTTTCTAATTTAGTTTTGAACTTGAGTTCAAACTAGAGTCAATTTCAAACGACGATATCTTTCATCTTATAATGAATTAGGTGGCTCATGAACTATCAAATTAAATGCCTATGAGTCTTCTTTTCAACTCCATTAAATTTGCCTCATTCGGATTTTGGAGTAACAAGTTATGCCTATTTTACTGAGCACTATCCGTGCTGGGCCGCCGGAGCGGGATTTTACCTCCGTAGCGAGATTCGACAGGACATAAGTTAAAAAGGGCGTATTTTTATTATCTCATTATTTTACTAAGTGTCAAAAATAGATGGAGGTTATCCCACAAACTCCCAAAAGGTTGTTCTAGGCTTGGAGAGAAGGGAAAAACAAATTTCTAGTACGAAGAAAACTTCAACCCATGGATTTCAATTCCGTCTCTATAGTTTCTCACTATAGAAGTCAAGAATCGTGCTATAATCCTTCTACAACGTTTTGGCATCCAGTTAGGCTAGGTTTTCTCAATTGAGTAGTTATAAATTCATTCTTATTGCTTGATGTAATATCGATTGACGGGAGATTTCATGTCTAGACTTTCGAACACAGAGTCTGAATGGTTAAATGATTGTCAATTGATATTTAGAGTGGGAATGTATGTTGTGGATCATGATTATTATGTGACTAGTGATGAAGATCCAATTTGCGAATGTTAGCATTGGTGAAAATTATTTAGAAGGCCAATGACCCTTGCGGGATTAAATATAAACTATTGCTGGGTTGTTAGGAGATCTTGAGATTTATTGGTTATGAGTTATTGATGTATATAAAAGGATATGATTATACCGATAATTATATGTGTTTATGCTAATTATTCCTTGTGAATTACTTGAGTAATGTGAATCATAAAATAAAAGGGTGAATGTAAATGACTTAGTGCTAATATATCTCATGGCATGAACCTATTTGATTACCTATGACTGTAGGTTATTGTTTAGTCTATATTATAGAGAGACCCTTAGTAGTGGCTGAGTAATGTTGTGATGTTTAACATGTATTTAGTTGTTGTGGTTGGATGATTGATATGTTATTGTAATGGGTCTATAATTCCAAGACTATAAAATTCATAATCTTAAACTAGCTCTATCCAAAAGTGATGCCTTAATAAAGAAGGCTTGATGAAATATTGTTAATGAAGGAAAAGATAGAATGAAACTAATGAAATGACTATTTGTGAACAATTATATGCAATGAGCCTTATTACTTTATTGTTCAAGTATGTGAACTATTCGTTGTGTACATTGATTATGCATTGTGTTTATGAGAACGCGACATTCAATTCAATATATGTGTCGAAATGTGACACCCGTTCTAGTATATATGTCGGAACGCAACACCCGATCTAATATTATATACTGGATCGGGTGTCACGTTCTGACACTTACTAACTATTGGATCGGGTGTCACACTAACACACTAGCAATTTGAGTATAGGTTTCATGAGAGAACCATTGTGCGGCCATCATTTATGAATTGATCTTGACTATATTTATGATGATAGAGAAACTGACTCAATTATAATTAAACATGCATATCTTGTGTAATAATTGATATGAAAGGATCGAAGGTCCAAGTGTTACCATGTTGACTATTGTATTTGAGATTTATATTGTGAAATGGTATATTACTCTGAAATGGTAAATTGATAATGTGTTCATGTATAGCCCGTTCAAATTATGTTATGGTTGCTAGACTTGTCTGCATTATAGGGATGCGGTCGTGGGTAAATAAGTAGAGAGCAATCAATGCATTGTTAAGTGAAATTAGCGACTTACAGCTTGTTTGGATGGTGGTTTTCTGTACTATGATATGGTATAATTAGTAAGAGAAGTACATTTGTTTTGATTATTTCTTTAATTACATGGTATAATATGGTTTGGTTTCATGATTTTGTAACCATGAAAACCCTCACTTTTTAAAACTACCAATTTGGTGGTATCCCATTGTTTCCTTATTTTTTTCAATTATACCCTAACTTAATTTTAAATAATTCTAGTTTATCCTTTATTCTTTATTAAACGTTATCCTAATTTATCTACTGCTTTCACCATCGTATTAGGCATTCTCCTTCATAACATTTTTTGAACCTTCTAGGAATTTCAAATTGATATTTTGTCTTCAATTGTGCTCGTTATCTCTTCAATAGAAGCTTCTAGGGATTTCAAATTGAAATTTTCTCTTCAATTATTACTAATATTTATAATAATTAAGGGCATTTTCATAAATTTATCAGTTACAATACAGTGTTATACAATCAAACCAAACAACAAAATTATCATTAAACAATAACAAACTATATAGTTTATCCAAACATAATATTGTACTATACAGTACTGTACCATACCATACCATATCATACCGTACATTATGAAACCATAAAAACCACCATCCAAACAGAGTTAAAGTCAACCAATTCTAATGTCTTATGGGCACATATGTTAAAGGGGAGATTTAAAGAGAATTCGAAGCTTCTGCCTTCGGACAAGCCGCTCTGGTGGGAGAAATTCTGCTGTGGCGAGGCCGCTAGAGCCGGATAGGTCTCACCACAACAACCAGTGCGATTCGAATATGTGCCTTAGACCACCTAAATATTTCCTTCTTTCGAATGAGATGCTAATTATTCTAGGGTTAGGTGTTGGTGTGAAAGCTAAACGTAGTAGGCTGGTTAAACAAAGTTAATGAGCCCCGTAGTTCAGAAAATCATCTATGTGATAAAAGGGCTAGTCTTGATCTAGATGAGAGTTGGCAGCGGACCAACTAGAAGGAATGAGATTTAGGCTTGAACGACTTTAATGAAGTTAATGGGAATGACATGAGTTTGTGCATAAAGGTTGCCGAGTGTATTTCCTTATGAGCGTGCTTCTTCTTGTTGATTTCTTTATATTATGCAGTGTGTATCAAGTTGACCGATGATGCTTACCAGTACAGTTGTTTGTACTGATACTACTCTTGATATGCCACTTGGCATAATTTGGTTATAGGGTCGGTGATGTTTCATATGTGAAATGAAGTTGAGTCTCTAACAACTTCTACTATTCATTCCTTATGGTGGGAGCCGTGTCTTATTTTTATTTATACTCTGTATCTTTAGAAGTTCTTGTACCTATTTATACTAGTATTTGGGGGTGTTAGAATTTTTTTTCTAATAAATCTTAGAGTTTAATACTTAATTATGGTGCATTCTTGACTTTTTAGGCTGTTATTTTGGTAACTGTTAAGCTTCCACATAATATTTTGTAAGAGTTCTTCTATCTAGGTGTTAGAGTAGATGCCCTCACAAACTCGTGGCTTGGGTTGTGACAAAACTAGTATCATAACGTTAATACTATTATTTAAACACTAAAAACACATAAAGCGGAGGCGGACCAATTTTGGAGTCTAATACAAGAATGTGGGGACCACATTGAAAATTTCTGAGTTGACTCTGTCAAAAGGTCCTAATTAGCTCCCTGAACTTGTGTCCCAAAAAAGAACATAATTCGGGGCTCGATATAAACCTAACTACCCTTATGCAAGAATTCACCCAAAAAGCTAAAAAAAAAAGGGTTGGCAGCCCCTTGAGGCCCAAATTTACATCAAACAAAGGGATCCAACACTCCCCGAATGATTACCCACATATCCAAAAGCTTTCCGAATACTTGAGACTTTGAATCACCCAATTTGAAGCTAAAATGAGAGAGCTATCGAGTTTTGAAATTGAATCCCAAAGCTGAAACACGTCTTCCTTTTAAATAAACAACCAGGCCCAATTAACCTCTGCGAATGCAGCCATAAGAACCCGCGAACATAGAGGGTAGGAAGCCAGACCTACGCAAATGTGGCACCTTACCTGCCAATATAGAGAAGAGAGGGGTAGACCTCCACAAATGCAGCATGGCCCACACAATGCGGAGGGTCCACTGCTAAGACTCCGCAAATGCGGAGACCAATTTCTTTAGCTATCGCGATCACGACTTTGGGCGCGTGAACTTGAAGAGAAAATGTGGCCTACATCAGCTGAGTTGCATCATCTAGTTTGACCAAGTTCAAAATTCTCTGATGAGGTTCTTGAGATTCGCTTAGAACCCCATGCGCACAAACAAGCTATGTTATCCTACCAAATTTGATGTTTAAGAATCAACGGTATAGTCAAAATTTTCAACCGAGGTCATCTTGACAAAAAATAGGTCCCACACCCAAGTATCAATTTTAGCCAATTTTAACAAAGGCCTCAAGATTAGGTCGAAACCCTCAGGAAGCGCATGAAGGATCGTTCTAGATGAAACTTGACTTTGGAGCTAATCACGCTGACGAAATTCTTATTTGAGCATGTTTTCCAATAATGTTGATTGAGGTAAAACTTAGGCCAATGCTTCAAATTCAAAACGCCTAATGGTCAATCTGACAATTAAAACCCAAACTCAAGCCAATCATGCCACTAGCCTAAAATGACCCTTCGTGAGCTGATAGAATTGTTAGAATTCCATTCTGAGGCTGTTTACTTGAGATTTTGACTGAAGTCAACTATTCAAGTTCCAAAAGCTCCAATACACAGAAACGGGCATGAATCCCAAACTAACGACCAGGCGACCGAACAGTTAGTGTCAACAAGTCATAAATGACTTGGGGTCTCTATGAGAATATTCTAAATGACAAAAAGAAGGCATTTACACAGAAATAACCTAGAGGGTCATTGCAATATCCACTATTAAAAAGGACTTTCAGCCATAAAAATAAGAGTCAAGAAGTACCTGAAGGCTCAAATAAGTCAGAGAACTGCTCCTGCATCTCTTGCTCAGTCTCTCTGGTAGCCTCCTCAATTAGATGATGCCTCCAACAGACTTGAACTACAAGATTGTCTCTAGAACGTAACTAGCGCATATCTCTAGCTAGAATAACAATTGGCTCCTCCATAAAAGTCAGATGATCATCCAACTCAACTGAATTATACTGAGCACATGAGACTTATATGAGGTATACTAGTGTAGCATCGAAACATGAAACACCAGATGAATAGCTGAAAATGCTTAAGGTGGGGCTAACTTATTAGTGATATCTCCGATTGTCCTCAAAATCTCAAAATGCCCAATATACCCGGGATAATCTTACCCCGCCTCCCAAACCTCATCATTCCATTTATGGGAGATATTCGGAGGACTACTAGGTCACTAACTACAAATCTCAAAGGTCGACGCCTACGATCAGCATAACTCTGGTGTCTGCTCTGAGCTATCCTAAGCCTATCCTAAACCACCCTAACATAATCTAAAGCCTTCTGAAGTAAGTCTGTACCACTTGGCCTAGGCTCCATAGACTCAAACCAATTGATCGGAGAGCAAAAATACTCACTATATAAGGCCACGAGCAGGGCCATTAGAATACTAGAGTGGTAGCTATTGTTGTACGCAAACTCCACCAGAGGCAAAAACTAGTCCTACTAACCTTTAATGTACGAAAGAAAGCCTACAATATATCCTTAACAATCCAAATAATACGCTACCATTAATCTATGGGTGAAAAGCTATGCTAAGGTTGAAATGGGTACCCAAATCATCCTGAAAAGTCCTCTAAAAGTTGAAAGTAAAGTGAGAACCGCGTTCTGAGATGATAGATACAGGCACACCATAAAGACAAACCACCTTCTGAATTTAGATACGAGCCAACGTCTCAACACTGAAGAAAGTATGAACGAAAAGAAAGTGTGTTGATTTGGCCAATCGATCCACGATGACCCAAATATTTTCAACACCTCTAGAACTCTAGGCAAACCCACAATAAAGTCCATGGTGACACGCTCCCATTTGTACTCTGAAATGGGTAATCTCTGAAGCTTTCCACCAAACCTAAAGTGCTCGGCCTTCATCTACTAACAACACAAGCAACGAGACATATATTCTGCTATATCTCTCCTCATACTACTCCAATAATAGTGCTGCCTCAGATTGCGATACATCTTTGTTGTGTCCGAATAGATATAATACCTGGAATCATGGGCGTGATGAAGGATCATCTGAATCAAACCCCCAACTCTTGAAATGTATAAGAAGCCATCAAACCTCAAAGCCTCATTTGAATCTAAGGTTTTGAACCTCTATGTACAAACCATCCTATGACCCATAATATTTCTACGGTCCATAGGACCTTCTCATCAAACCTAACTTGAGCTATTAGAATTTTCCAACTTCAGGACCCTCACTTACGAACTCTATCTACGGATAGTAGGACCTTATACAGTTCGTTGACTCCACTCATAACTAGAACCAACACTTAACCATTTTTTCCCAAGTGTATGTGCTTCTTACGACTACATTCTTGTGGCTCGTAGGTCTTCTTATGTCCCATAGGTAGGTTCATAAATGATTGTACCAGTAACATTTCTACAATATTTCCCTTTGTCTCAACTTTCCAACTTCCGAGGTCTTGTGATTATTTGAATTTGGTTGAACTACTTTGTTCAATTTGATTTAATTTTTATTGTTTAGTAGGATTGGGTCTTATTCCGATTCTTAGGTAAGGATCTATTAATAATATTAGCAACACTTAATAAATTTATGTTATTCGTACTCTTCAAAAATATCAATAGACAAATGTTTGATACCACTCCAAGTACAAGGTCGACACTCGCAATATATCCTAGTACTATGGAATTACACCATCCCCAATACGGATTTCCTATAATTTTATAGTTACAATACTCCTTTAAGCTTGAACAGTGCGAACAACAGTCCTCTATTGTTGAGTCTGTACCAAAAAATGGACAGGCTCACACTTAATTGCATAACCAAATTTTTATATGTTGTATTTCTTATGTATCCCTGTTAGTTTTTCTGTTGCTGCCTTCTGGTGAAAGTTCAAAACCGATTTTGAACATTTCCTAAACAACAAAGATAGAAAAATAAGTAAAAAAAATAAGAAGAGCAAGGTAGAGTTGGAAGATTTTTCAAAATGGAGAGCTTGTAAACTCATAAAAGTTGATCTTTTGAGTAACTTGTATGCATCTCACACGTCTTTCTCCATTGCTGAATACCGTAGAGTGTGGTTTTGAGCTGTGTAGATTCTGCATCATCTATAAAGGATGGTTGAAACTGGAGTATTTCATATTTCATTAGATTGATGCAGCAACTATGAAAGATGGTAGAAACTTGAGCATGTCATATTTCACATGGAAAAGCTTGTCCTTGCTAGAAAATGCTAGAAACAAATAGAGGAAGAAAAGTCAACAATGGTAGGCTGCTGTACGCATTTGTCAAAAAGAGTAAAAGGAAAAGAAACGCCTATTTTTATTGACAAAGGAAAAGAAACGTGTAGAAGAAAGTGGCAACGCGTAGAAAGGCTGCCAACTTAGGGCCTCTTGCCCTCATTTATATCATCCCAAAAAGAGAGAGTAAAAATACAAAGAGAGTTATACACCAAGATAAATATTGTAGTCTTGAGTGTCCTCTTTAGTAGTTGTTCCTTTTACAAGAGAGAAGTGTTAATTATTGTTTTCTCCTTGTATTTGAGAGTTGTGTACTCCATATTAAATAGTGAGATCCTTCTACCCCGTGGTTTTTCCCTTCTATCAGTTAGAAGGGTTTCCACATAAAATTCTCGTGTCCAATTTATTTTCATAAAATTTGTCATATCAAACTTTAGTTGTGGTGCTTCCTCCCCCCAACAGTGGTATCAGAGCCCTCGATTATTCTGTCTGTTTTATGCGAAGGTACTATTCATGAATAGTAAACTTTCTTGAATAGTAAATTCGGTGAATAGTACTATTAACGTGAATAGTAAATTTCGGTGATGGTACAGTTTATCATGATTATTCCCAAATATATTCTAAAATGATTCAGAAGGTTGTGAAGCAAATAACAATGTCGAGTACAACAAAGTTTGACGTTGAAAAATTCAATGGGACTAATTTCTCATTGTGGAAAATGAAAATAAAAGCGATATTGAAAAAAGACAATTGCTTAGCTGCAATTGAAGGCAGGCCCACAGACTTTGTTGATGACAGCAAGCGGAACGACATAGACCGCAACACAGTTGCTGATCTACACTTGGCACTAGTTGATCAAGTGTTTTCTAGTGTGGCGGAAAAGCGGACGGCGAAGGAAATATGGGATACTCTTACGGGGTTGTATGAGGCCAAGTCTTTATATAATAAAATCTTCTTAAAAAGAAGATTGTATACTCTTCGAATGGCAGAGTCCATGTCAGTTATTGAACACATCAATACTTTGAATACTCTGTTTTCACAACTTACAACAATGGGTGCAAAATAGAGGGGACTGAACGTACGGAGCTTCTAATTCAAAGTCTACCTGACTCGTATGATCAACTCATAATCAACCTGATGAACAATACAGACAGTCTAGTTTTTGATGAAATTGCAGTCGCTGTCTTGGAAGAAGAAAATAGGCGCAAAAATAAGGAAGACAGACAAGCAAGTTCGCAGCAAGCTGAAGTTTTGATGATGGTGAGAGGAAGACCAACGGAACGTGGACCTAGTGGGAGTCACAATTATGTTAGATCTCAATCAAAAAGTAAGAAGAATATCAAGTGCTACAACTGTGGCAAGAAAGGGCACTTCAAGAAAGACTGTCGGTTCAAGAAGAAGAGTGAACACCCTGAGCCATCAAATGCTCAAGGGAATGTTGTATGTACCTCGAATGATGGTGATATTTTATGTAGTGAAGCAATATCAAATAATGAAGGCAGAAAACATTTCACTGATGTTTGCATCATAGACACAGGAGCAACATGGCACATGACTTCCCGGAGAGAATAGTTCCATCAATATAATCCTATCTCTAGAGGATCTGTGTTCATGGGAGATGATCATGCTTTGGATGTTATTGGTATTGGGTCCATAAAAATAAAAATGTATGATGGCACGATATGCACCATCCAAGAGGTACGACATATAAAAGACTTGAGGAAGAATCTATTGTCTTTGGGACAATTAGATGATAATGGATGTTCATATAAGACTCATGGTGGAGTCATGAAAATATCTAAAGGAGCACTTGTAGTGATGAAAGCGGAAAAACTTACTGCAAATATATATGTGCTTAAAGGTGAAACACACCAAGAAGGAGAAGCATCAACCGCGTTAGCAAGTTCATTTAAAGAATCAACGATGATATGGCATCGTAAACTTGGCCATATGTCAGAACGAGGTTTGAAGATTCTTGTTGAGCAAAAGCTTCTTCCAGGGCTCAAAAAGGTTTCACTACCCTTTTGTGAGCATTGTGTTACGAGTAAGCAAAATAGACTGAAGTTTAGCAGTTCCTCTGCTAAAAGCAAGGAAATATTAGATCTGGTCTACTCTGATGTCTGGCAAGCACCGGTGGAGTCCCTAGGAGGAGCAAAATATTTCGTGTCATTCATCGACAATTACTCCAGGAGAAGTTGGGTGTATCCAATCAAGAGAAAGGCAGATATTTTTCTAGTTTTCAAAGAATTCAAAGCGCGGGTGGAACTTGAATCTGAGAAAAAGATCAAGTGTTTGAGGACAGATAATGGAGGAGAATACACTGGTGATGAATTTAATAACTTCTGTAAACAGGAAGGTATTAAATAGCAGTTCACGGTGGCATATACTCCACAACAAAATAGAGTAGCAGAGCGGATGAACAGAACCTTATTGGAACAGACAAGAGCTATGTTGGCAACTATAGGGTTGGAAAAACCATTTTGGGCAGAAGCAGTCAAAACCACCTGTTATATGATCAATCGGTCACCATCAATCGTAATTGATCTGAAAACGCCAATGGAGATGTGGACAGGAAAACCAGCTGATTATTCGCGCTTACAAATATTCGGAAGTCCTGCTTATGTTATGTACAACACCTGAGAAAAATCGAAGTTGGATCCAAAATTCAGGGAATGCATTTTCTTAGGGTATGCTGATGGAGTCAAGGGGTATCGCTTGTGGGATCCCACAGCCCGCAAGGTGGTAATCAGCAGAGATGTTGTATTCGTTGAAAATAAGATACAAGCAAAAGAAGGTAGCACTTCAAAAGAAAAATCAGAGACTACTACAGTTGAAGTTGAAGAAATAGAAGAAGTTCCAGCTTCTTCTGAAGCAACACTAGAGCACGAAGAACAAGAGCAAGCTGAGATCAAAACTCTAGAAGTTCGACGGTCAACTAGGGAGAGAAGAGAACCAGCTTGGCACTCAGATTATTCTATGAAGAGTAATATTGCATACTGTCTACTAACAGAAGATGGAGAGCCTTCAACTTTTCATGAGGCTATGAAAGACCAAGAATCATCTCTGTGGGTAGCAGCAATGCAAGAAGAAATTGAAGCTCTTCATAAAAATAAAACATGGGATCTTGTTGAATTACCACAAGAAAGGAAGGCCATTAGAAACAAATGGGTCTACAAGATCAAACGCAATGGTAATGATCAAGTGGAGAAGTATCGTGCAAGATTGGTGGTAAAAGGATTCGCTCAGAAAGAAGGTATATACTTCAATGAGATATTTTCTCTGGTGGTTCGACTCACAACAATTCGAGTGGTGCTGGCGATGTGTGCTACATTGACTTGTACTTGGAGCAGTTAGATGTCAAAACTGCATTTCTTTATGGAGAGCTTGAAGAGGAAATTTATATGCTCCAACCAGAAGGTTTTGAAGAACAGGGAAAAAAGAACTTGGTTTGCAGATTGAACAAATCTCTATATGGTCTCAAACAGGCGCCGAGATGCTGGTATAAGAGATTTGATTCCTTCATTAGAAGCCTTGGATACAACAGACATAGTTCAGATCCTTGTGTTTATTACAAGAGATTTGGTGATGAAGATTTTGTTATTTTGCTGTTGTATGTTGACGACATGTTGGTAGCAGGACCCAACAAAGATCGTCTTACAAATTTAAAGGCACAGTTGGCTAGGGAGTTTGAAATGAAGGACTTGGGACCAGCAAACAAGATTCTAGGGATGCAAATTCACTGAGACAAAAATAATAGGAAGATTTGGCTTTCTCGAAAGAACTACTTGAAGAGCATCTTGAGACGCTTCAAGATGCAAGACTGTAAGTCAATTTCTACCTCACTTCCTATTAATTTCAAGTTATCCTCAAGTATGAGTCCTAGCAATGAAGAAGAGCGGATGGAGATGTCTCGAGTACTGTATGCATCAGCAGTAGGAAGTTTAATGTTCGCCATGGTATGTACAAGACCTGACATTGCACAAGCAGTGGGAGTGGTTAGTCGATACATGGCTAATCCTGGTAGAGAGAATTGAAATACTGTTAAGAGGATCCTAAGATACATCAAGGGTACCTCAGATATTGCAATGTGTTATGGAGGATCAGACTTTAATGTTAAAGGTTATGTTGATTCAGATTATGCAGGTGATCTTGATAAAAGTAAGTCCACCACAGGTTATGTGTTTAATCTTGCTGGAGGAGCTGTAAGCTGGGTTTCAAAACTGCAATCTATCATGGCTACATCTACGACGGAAGCAGAATATATAGTAGCTACACAAACTAGCAAAGAGGCAATTTGGATGCAGATGTTACTGGAGGAGCTCGGGCACAAACAAGAGAAGATTGCTCTGTTTTGTGACGGTCAGAGCGTTTTACATCTTCCAAAGAATCCAGCATTTCATTCAAGGACAAAGCACATACGAGTTCAGTATCACTTTGTTCGTGAGAAGGTGGAAGAAGGCAATGTGGATATTCAGAAAATTCACACTGACGACAACCTGGCAGATATGTTTACGAAGCCGGTCAACAATAACAAGTTCATATGGTGTCGATCTTCTATTGGCCTAGCAGAAACGTAACATTGCAATAATTGGGTAGAAAGGATGGTGTGAAGATTTAATTAATTCTCAATTAAATCATCAAGTGGGAGAAATGCTAGAAAATGCTAGAAACAAATAGAGGAAGAAAAGTCAACAATGGTAGGCTGTTGTACGCATTTGTCAAAAAGAGTAAAAGGAAAAGAAACGCCTACTTTTATTGACAAAGGAAAAGAAACGTGTAGAAGAAAGTGGCAACGCGTAGAAAGGCTGCCAACTTTCTTGACACATATTTTTGCGTTTCTTTTACGCGTTTTGTTCCCTATAAATAGAGGGTCTCTTGCCCTCATTTATATCATCCCAGAAAGAGAGAGTAAAAATACAAAAAGAGTTATACACCAAGATAAATATTGTAGTCTTGAGTGTCCTCTTTAGTAGTTGTTCCTTTTACAAGAGAGAAGTGTTAATTGTTGTTCTCTTTGTATTTGAGAGCTGTGTACTCCATATTAAATAGTGAGATCCTTCTACCCCGTGGTTTTTTCCTTCTATCAGTTAGAAGGGTTTCCACGTAAAATTCTCATGTCCAATTTATTTTCATAAAATTTGTCATATCAAACTTTAGCTGTGGTGCTTCCTCCCCCAAACAGTCCTATATGAAAGATAGAAGCTCAAGTTGTCTAAAACCATGAGTATACGTTAGAGAAATACTACGTAGATCAGTAATGCATTTATTAATAGTCTATAAAATTAATGGTTAGGAACAACGTCTCTTTCCTGACCTCAAACTTGTGATGTACCAGTTGATCAGAATGAGCAACTATTAATTGTCATACTTTGAACAAATTTATTAGCTTAGCAGAGGGAACAATGATTGTATCTCAATTAGCAAGTCTATTAGGATAGATCACATTCTCTCATTGATGTTAACATGTTGTTCCATATAATTTGGAGAAGTACAGCCATAAATATGAATATAATGGACAATGGTTTAATCATTTACATATGGAAGATATTAAACTCATAAAATTGAGTTTTGGTTCAGTTCAGTGAAAAAACTCCTTAGACATTTTACATAGATGGAAACTACAAAACAAGTTTGAAAATCAGAAAATAATATGATTTCTATATACTCAGTAATTTATTAATCATACAACATGAACAATGCTAATAACAGTTATGGTGTTAAGCCATTTCTTTTTTAAGTTGCTTATATTGATTTTTAAATATCACGTGTAGCTTTAAAATCAATATAAGCAACTTAAAAAAGAAAGAATGGCTTAGTTAAAGAGAATAACATCATAATTGTTATTATTACCATAACTATTATTAGCATTGTTCATGTTATATAATTAGTAAATTACTGAGTATACAAAAAACATATTGTTTTGAGGTTCTCAAACTTGTTTGGTAGTTTCCATCTATGTAAAATGCCTAGGGAGTTCCTTTCATTGACCAGAACTCAGTTTTATGGGTTGAATATCTTCAATATGTGTTGTAAATGATTAAATCATTGTCCATTATATTCAGGTTTATGGTTGTGCTTCTCCAAACTATATAGCACAACAGCTTGACATCAATGAGAGAATACGATCTATCCTAATAGATTGGCTAATTGAGATATAGAAAATGTTTCCTCTGCTAAGTTAATAATTTTTTTTCAAAGTATGACAATTAATATTTGCTCATTCTAATCAACTGTTATATTACAAGTTTGAGCTCAGTAAAGAGATGTTGAACCTGACCATTAATTTCATTGACTATTAATGAACGCATACTGATCTACATAGTATTTCTCTAAGTTTTACTCTTGATTTTAGACAGCTTGAGATGCTATCTTTCATGTTAGACGAGCTTTGCCTCGTGGAATATGAAATACTCAAGTTTCCTCCATCCATCATAGTTGTTGCAATAATCTATATGAAATATGAAATCCTCAAATTTTCTCCATCGTTCATAGTTGATGTAACAATCTATACAGCTCAGACTACACTCACACTGTTCAGCAATGGAGCAAGATGTGTGAGGTGCATACCAGTTACTTAGAAGATCAACTTTTGTGAGTCTACAAACTCTCCATTTTGAAGAATCTTCCAACTCAACCTTGATCTTCTTCTTTTTTATAAAAAACTTATTTTTCTATCTTTCTTGTTTAGGAAGTGTTCAAAATCGGTTGTGGGCTTTCACCAGAACACGACATAAAAACTAACTGAGGTACATAAGAAATACAATATATCAAAATTTGATTCTGCATCAAAGTGTGAGCCTGCTCTTTTTTTGGTGCAGACTAAACAATAGAGGACTGTTGCTAGTACTGTTCAAGCTTAAAGGAGTGGTGCAACTAGGGAATTACAGGAAATTCATATTGGAGATATTGCAATTCCGTAGTATTAGGACATATTGCGAGTATCAACCTTGCATTTGGAGTAGTATTCGATATATGTCCATTGATATTTTTGAAGAGTTCGAGCAACATAAATTTATTAAGTGTTACTAATATTATTAATGGATTCTTACCTAAGAATTGAAATAGGACCAAACTAAACAATAGAAATCAAATCAAATTGAACAAAGTAGTTTAGCCAAACTCAAATACCCACAAAACCCCAAAAACAATCAACCCTTTTTCTACTGAAAAAGTATCAGAAATAAGAAGCAATTAAAATTTAGCAAGGTCTATGAAGGATTCACGAATTATAAACAAGAACACAATAATCAAAGAGATTAAATCATAACATAATCATACACAAGAATTCACCAAACTTTGTGAAAAGAGACTAAATCATAAAGAAAACTCACCAAAGATGATTTCAAGAATAACTTACTTCTCAGTGAAACTACCAAAGAGAAAACCTAACTTCAGTTTTGGGGAAAACTAAAGAGGTGCAACTTAAACTTGTGGAAAAAGAAAATAAAAATTTTGGGAACTTCTATAATTGTTTTTGATGAAAATAAAAAGACCATGGTTGTTTTGGCGGAAAATTGAAAAAAATATATTCTATTTTAGGCCACAATTATATAAGTTATTGTTTAATTAAGTACATAAGCAACAACAAAAAATATATTGTTACCAAATATTTTCTAAGATAGCAACAAATTAATTAAATTATCATTTATTAAAGTTCGGCAACAATATCATGATTGTTGCAAAAACGTTGTTGCAATTTTTTTATATTTGAAACTTATTTATATTAATTATTATCCACAACATAATATAGCAACAATACTAAACTATTTGGCAACAATAAAAATATTGTGGTCAAAAATAAAAATTATACCGACAATTAAATCAAGTTATTGTGATTTATTAATATAAGACAACAATAATATTAGTTATTACTAAAAAGTTATTACTAATTCCATACTTTCTTGTAGTGGTGTCACCTGAACAACATAGATAAGATCATATTGGAACTTGATTGAATGATTTATGATAATATGCTGAGTTGGATAACTTCATCCAACTATTTTATGGTGTTAGTGTAAAAAATATTAAGCAAAGACAAACAAATATAATTTAGATTACATGAACGAAAAAAAATCCATCATGATGAAACTCAAGATCCAAGTCTACTTAAACTAAGTATCCAATAGAAGAAATATAAATCACATGAAAGAAAAAAATATTTAAAACTTGTAGCTTGTTATCAAGATCGTTGAAATATCTTGTAGCTTACTAGTCTCGAGAGTTGATATGCTAGAATTGATTTAGTTTCGATTGGAGTAGTATAAAGAATTTTAGTGTTAGGACTTTGTGTGCTAATTATTTTTTCACTTATAGTCGGCTAGTTGTTTCCTTGCACACACATATAACATGTACTATTCAATACAATTCAATATTTTTTGACAAATTTTTATAAAACAAAACCTACCTAATTATTGGATATAGTCATAAATTTATATAAAAACCATCTATATCCTGAGTGTGATATTCCCAATGGGGTGTGAGACTGTAGGTGGGGCTGCGGCTTTGGAGATTTAAATTATATCCTGAGTGTGATATTCGTAACACGAATTATTAATTAATATTTGTCCCAATGCTGATTGTGTTGCCAAGTGACATTTAAGCATGTAAAACATGGGATAAAATAATGGTTCAGATCTTCTCATTGCCTTCTTTAAAGCTATATATAATTAAGTCAGCATTAGAATAGTGCTCTACTTATTTATTTTTGTATCATTTAAGCGATATGGAGAAAAGGGCCAGCTTTTGTGTTACGGCCGCACACTTTTGTTGCTTTCGGATTTTTATAAGCTTCAAATTTTGAGATTGGTGAAACCCACGTCGAGTGAATCACTTTAATTAGCTGATTGTGAAGATATAAAGTAAGAAAGAATCATGGACTCTAATATTCCAACACGTTTGGCATTATCATAGTGGGGGGAATCTTTATGTATATAAGCCAAAATCCATCAATGTGGGTAAATTGTAGCAGAGAGCACTAATAATATTGCAAAATGACCAAAATGAAATTCTTTGTTTTTATTGCATAAAAGATCAGCTCCTTTTAGGCGCGTTAAACGGGTTGGTTTTATCTTAATTAAATATTTTCTCCACTTTAATTTGTTGGTCATACTTTTCTTTTTAATTCGTTCTAAAAAAATATTTTATCTTTTTTAAATAATTTTTTAATTCTAGATTTTCACATGACATATATAAGACTATAAAATTAGAGGATATTTTAATATATTTTACATATTTTTAATTTAAGACCATAAAATTTAAATATTATTTTTTTAACTTTCCTAAATTTCGTGTTAAATTAAAATCAAATAAATTATAAATTAAAACGGAAGGAGTAACAAAATTATAAACTTTCTCGGAAGGCATATAATTGGTATAGGATGAAAGTAATTTATAACTTAATCTATTTCCCCCTTGAGAATATTGTTTAATTGATAAACTAATTTTTTAATTTAAAATTTGTGATGAGATAAATATGATTCCTTCATCCATATTCAATAATTCAAAGTTTGCTAGAAGTATCATTTCCGTTAGTGAGCCATACACATTGTAAATCTGAATTAGTCTAGCCACTGACTTTTTAATACTATAATTTTGCTAGTATTCGGATTTTTAAATTAAAAGAGAAGTCATTGTTGAGTAAAGTTGCAGATTTACGTTTTTTTTCTTTTAAATCATATTTATGTACGTTATGTTGAAATTTGACATAAAATTATGTTTAAAATTTTTATTTTAAATTTAGAATTTATGTTATATTTTCAGTTTCATTTATTTTAGTAGTATTAACTTGATATTTCACATTGCAAGCCATTTATTTTTTGATTAGACTTGATAGATCATCTTTTTATCAAATGTTTTAATAATTTTATGACATTATATTTATAATATTAATATTTTTCTTAAACATGCATTTCATGATGTTCAAAGAAATCTTGTATTTTTAGTTTCTATGATTAATTAATTAAAATATACTAATTTTAAAAAATATAAATCAATTATTTTTTATAATATTAGTAAGAACGTATGTTTATTAATTAATATATTTTTGAAAGACAATATATATATTAAATATTTAATTTAATATCATTTATAAAGGCCTTTATTTGTCTAATATAAACTTTAAGTTTAGATAATTAATTTTTAGTTTAAAAATTTAATATAACTTTATAATTACACTTGTACAACAAATAGTACAATTATAATTACATTGTGCTAAATAAATAGATCATCGTAATTATTAGATTATGTAATTACTATGCTGATAATTACTATCTAATAATTACATCAATTCCAATTATCAGGTGGCTTTCCAAACGGACCCTTAAGAAAAACAATAACATTAACTATCATGTAAATTGACATTGTATGATAAGTATGTCCGACAATTGATATTAAAAAGCCTACTCTTTAGAATATGACAAAAGTTAGCAAAATTTCAATATTTATCTAAAAGAATTGACACCCAATAAACAAAATAATCTTTAAAATAACAAAAAATATTCCCCCTCGTACTAGTTTTAGCCAAAAAAAATTCCTTAAAATTAACAAAAGATATTATATTTTCCTTCCAATGCGTATTTATCAACTCTCTATTCCACTTATTTGAGTAATTGTAACAACCCCGAAATGTCGTTATTTAGGCAGGACAAAAATTTCATAAAAACTAAGTTGTTCGGATCCGCGCTATCCCGTCATAGTGGGCATAATCCCGCCACGACGGTGCCGCTACAGTGGGATGGGAGCCATAAGGGCAGGATAGTCGGGACTAGAATTAAAATACGAGAAGTGTTATTTTCCCCTCTTTCCCTTAAGTGCCAAAATAGGCGAGGGTCACCCTAGAAACTCTAAAAAAACTACTCTAGACTTGTGAAGGAGGGAGAAGGAGATTTTACCGCAAGGAAGGTCACAACCAGCGAATTTTAGGCCTACTTGCGTCATCCCGTTGTCCGGTAGCTAGGATTGGAGCTACAATACCTCTCTACAGCTGCTTGGCGCCCAGGTATGCTAGGTTTTCTTAATTTAGTAGCTTTAAACTTGTGCCTGTCGCTTAATATAAGGGTAATTGACGGGAGATTTCATGTTTAGGTCTTCGGGCCCAAAGTATTGACAATTGCATATGTAGCCTTAGTTGTTAAATCTGATGTACACTATGTAGGGGAGAACTGTCTACTGATTTAGGGGTGGATGATGGTTGTTTTTCCCCATCTATGTTATATATGCAGTAACGAATCTAATGAAATGACTAAATGTGATTAGTTGTATGCTATGAACCTGTTAATTGGTTGTATAACACCGTGAGACTGGTCATTGTGATTGCGATAGTGATTGTGGTTGCGGCTGATTGAATCGGGTGTCACTTCCTATACATAATTAGATCGAGTGTCACGTTTCGATATATAATTAGATTAGGTGTCATATTTTGACACATAATTGGATTAGGTGTCACATTCTGACACATAATTAGATTAGGAGTCACGTTTCAATACATATTAGATCGGGTATCATATTCTGAGATACTAACATTTTGGGTATGGTTCCATGATAGGACCAAGTATGTATTTATGGTTCCATGAGAGAACCGTTTGGTGACTGTCATTTCGTGAAATAATGGGACTACATATGCAAGAACTGAAGAATTGACATAACTATAATTAATCATGCCCATTTTATAAACTGATTCAAATTAAGTATTGAAAGTCCGAGTGATGCTATATTTGTGATATGATTGTGTATCATTTGTGTGACTATATTGTGGAGGTCTATTGTGTCTCATAGAATCAAGTACGAGGTTATGTGTGGTCAAGTGGAGAATAGTAGTTTATGTTGAATAAGTTGGGATTGGTGACTTAGAGCTCGACCATGTGGTGATCCTGTAGTTGTAAGTGATGGTAAGGGTCAGAAGTATATAGTGGGTGTAGTGGTGGAGTGACTAAGTTCTACCTTGTGAGGAGAGTTCCATCTAGAATGATTAGTAATGCCTTACTAGATAACGAAAGCGGGGTTAAGGGCCGTGGTGTTGGCATATGGGCTTGTGAGTGTAGAAAGTTAGCATAGAAGACTTAGTGGTAATATGTGTTTGAGAACTCCTCTATGTGATAGAAGGGCTAGGCCTACATCTGTATTAGAGTTTGTAGCAGACCAACTAGAAGGGACAAGCATTAGGCTTGAAGAACACGTGGAAGTCATTAGAAGTGGTAAGAGTTTATGCATAAAGGGTTAGCGGTGTATTTCTTAAGAGCATGTTTCTTTCTTGTTGGTTTCTCTACATTATGCAATGGGTATCGGGTTGACCAATGATTCTTACCAATACGTGTTGTTTGTAATGATACTACTCTTTCTATGCCACTTAGCATAGTCTGGTTGCAAGTTCAGTGATGTTTCATAGGTGAAGACGAAGACGATTTCCAACTGCTTCTACTCTTCCTTCTTTGTGGTGGGAGTTGTGTCATTGTTTTATTTTGTACATATTGTGTAACTTTAGTAGCTCTTCTACCTGTTTAGACTAGATTCTTGGGGTGTTAATTGTTTTAGAAATTTAGATCTTAGTTTTGTTTTAACTCTATGTCTCATAATTCATGGACTTTCCATTTAATTTTCTATTTTCATAATTTTCCGCATAACTAATCGATTAGGAATCGAGGGTTCTCCTACTTAGGTATTAGAGTAGGTACCCTCATGGCCCGCTTAGTTGGGTGGTAACAAATTGGTATCAGAGCCTAGGTTACCAGTCTCTCAGTACAAGAATAAATGTGGAATAGACTCCTACGGATTGGTGTGTTGACTTCCACATCTAATCTTCGAGAAGCTACGAAGCATTCTAGGAAGTTATTCCATTTCTTCTCTTCTTTTGTATGGATCACTTTTGGTATGGATTGATTCTAATTAGTATCTCTGAATTGCAATTGATATCTAAATAAAGTAAACTAGATGTCGTTATCGCGGCTGAAGGGACACAAAAAAGAGAAATTAGAACCAAGAAGGTTCTGATTGGTAGTTGGCCTTGTGTGATATAGCCATGAATTGTGATTGTGTACAAAGTGTTGCTTGTCTAACTGACAACGTATGTGGTGTACTTATATGAATAATATGATGTCTAAATTGTGCTTGCAAGAATAATATAATATGCTTGTGTGCTAGGTGTTGCCTGAATAATTAGCCATATGTGAAATGCATTGTACGGGATATTTGAATCACAAAAGGTATAATTACTTGATGTCTCTATGAACTTATGATAGAAAAAAAGGCATGCTAGTGGACCGCAATGGTCTAATGATAAACCATAACGTGATCAGTAGGCATATTCTTGAGGTGTGCATGTTGTTATGCCAAGATGATAGGGAAAAATCTCTTGCATGTGTAGTGCTGGATTTGACCTTAGGATAGACTCCACCGAATTCAACTAGGAGAGTTAGGTTCAGGCTAAATTATGCCCTTAGGGTCAATTAAGAACTTTAGGAATTGGGAGAACTCTAGGAAATTGTTCTTAGGAACTAACCTCATTAAGGCCGCTGTGGCGGGATAATCCCGCCAGGGTGGGACAGGGTGAGACAGAATCTCAGCTATATCTCCCCTATTTTTCCCATATTCTACCTATTGACTCTGAATCGTATATTGGCTAATTTTCTTATTTCAATCAGTGTTTAGCAGTAGAATAGTGAGTTACAAACAATGTAACATTCATTATCGGCTATAAAACTTAAAAATCTAGCATCCACGTGCTTACAAAAATATAAAAAGAGGGAAATAAATAGTTCAATGGTTTGATACATTCCCAAACAGGGCAAACCAAAATCAAACAAAAATTTTTAGCTAAAGGGAGGGGGGGTGTTATCATCCGAGTCAAGATCACGCATTCGCTTGTCTAAACCTCGTTCAAAAAAGGGAACTCCATTAAATTCGCTGGATCAAGACTTGGGAGCTTTCTCTGGGGAGAGACGCAAGAGAAGTTCACTTTGATGGTCTTCCATATTCTTCCCATTAAATGGTCCCTCTCTACGTTATTCTTTTTTCTCCCATGGCAGCTGGACGCAGAGCATCTTGATCTCAAGGGCAGTGAAAGTACTGGAGCTGAAGTACTGGCATAGGTATCTCCCAACCTTCTTCGGACGGTAGCCAGGTCCTTCTCCATATGAACGGCTGAAAGTAAGGGCTGAGATTGAGTAGGAGGAGCATCATCATCCTCTCTCTCATCGTCCACCTCTGTTGTTTCCCTTTTGCTCGTGACACTACTCACCCTTATCTTCTTCTATCCCCTAGATGAGGCTTGCTTGATTAAAGGAGGATGAAAGGGGGGATCTATAGGTAGTACCTCATCAGTGTCCAGGAATGGCAGCCCCGCCTGCTTACACATCGCCGTCTCTAGACCAGGTAAGAAAAATTCCTTCTTGTTTCCTTTGTGAAGCATCTTCCACTCGAACACTATCTATGTCCCCCCTACATTCAACCTGATTTTCTATACTGCACAAGCCACCACCAGAGTCTAAGGAAAGGTCACGTTAGTGCGATTACCTGACAAGAGAATTCTCCTAGACACCAAGTGCAGCCACCTTTTGGTATCTGCTGACCAATACGTACTAGTGATTCCCTCTATAGTAGTCCAGTAGACTCGGTCCTGATGCTCATCCTCGACAAGTTTTACCCGCAGCCAAACCAGTTCCATGTCCCTCAATATGGTCTTGTACTCCGCATTGGAGACCTCCAGAACCTCGAGCACTACATTTATGAATTGAGTATGCATGGGGACATCCACCCCTCTGATGTAGATGGCAGGGTGTGGGTCATTCCAGTGAACAGTAGGGAGTGGGGCATAAAACTCCCTCACCCAGCTTGAGAGCGTGGTAGGAGGAGTTTCTGTTAGTAGGGTCCAACCGAACTCCTCTAGTCGGGCATGAAAATTATGTGTCTTTTCCACTACGCCCAGCATGCAAAAGCCTCTCTCGTACAAAAAATTATAGTTCCAGTAGTCGTGGTACCTCTCCCGACTGGAGGCATCAAAAAATCGGACAAAGGGAAAATTCTCTTCATTGACTCCAACCATCATTGGTCAAACCTGCAATTTCATCATAAGTTCATGTTAGGACTCCATAAATTTAGCTTATCCCTGGCAAAAGAAGAAAGAAAAATTCCAAGTGAAGTGGCAAGAGGCCACTATCTCGCAGGATCCCGTGTAATGACCTTGAAGGTCATTTTTGATTTTTTTAATAAAATTATTATTTTACCCCTCTCGTCAGTTACCCCGAGTCATTTTAGATTGGGTTTGAAAGTTAGTTTTAGGAAATCTTGTGAAAAGTTAAGGTTTTGCTAGAGAAATGAGTTTTAAAGGCTTAAGTTGTTAAATTTTGTATTTTGGAGTTATTTGTAATTTTGAGTCTTGGAATGAGATTCCTTCAATTTCATCAGTTCCAGAATGTTGAAGTTTTTCTAGGAGAATTATCGGAATCAGATTTGGAGTTGAAGCATGAAATTTAGGTCCGAAGTTGGAAATTGAGTTAAAATTTGATCCAAGTTTGACGTTGGTCAACATTCGGGGTTCAGGTGCTCGGATTGATTTTTTGACGGTTCCAATGATTTTGGGAGGTGATTATAACGCTAAAAAGGGCTTCATTGTAAGTTTTGAAAGTTCCGAGCTTGTTTTGGTATTTTGGAAGCCTAAGTTAGTTTAGTTGCGATTTTTCGAGTTTCAGGTCAAGGAGACCTCAAATTCAAATTCTATTTATTTCTTTGAGTCCAAAATATCATTTTCAAGCTAGTAGCATCTTTGGTTTGTGTTCGGGAAGTCTGGATGAGTTTTTGAGCTTTTGGGTGATTTGACATTGTTTCAGCAAATTGTGGCAACTAAAAGGTTTATTATTAGTTTTAAAGATCAAACAATTATTGCAAAACTTTTGAAATTTTGAACATGAATTATAGGACTTATCTGAAAAGTTTGGTGCTTTTTTGATAAGTCGAGATTGGACTTTTATCCTAAAATAATAAATAATTTTTTACCAACCAGAAATCATATTTAAGTGGGCAAACGAATTCAAAATTGAGTTTTGATTGAAGGAACAGGTTCGTATTATTATTTAAGATATTTAAGAAAAAGAATCGGGTCATGTCGCTATCGTATGATGGATTTACGACTCTTTTAGTGAAAATATAAGTTGTAGATTTTCTGGTGCAAATAAAGGTGTACATGTATATAAATTTTAGATTGTGTTCATTTGGTATTATGAGCATATCAAGAGTTCTAGAGCTCAGACTGGAGTGATTCTTGTAGATTTCTTCTCAATATAATTTGGTGGTTAGTATACTATCCTCAATTTGATATTTTCTCAGGATTTTTCATTTGGTTTTCTTTCCTTATACATAAATATTTTGGGGAAAATTGGAGTTTTATCGATATGGACTTCATTTTTGATGAAAAAGGTATATATAGGATCCTTGTGTTATGAGTAACCTTATTTTGGCATAAATTTATTGATTCATCGATTATTTTCATTATATTTATTGTGTATAATTTGGATTTTCCTAATAAAGTTAAAGTTTGCTAAATTGATTATTTCAAGGACTAATTTAACTCCATTTTTGATGAAATTTCATATTTGAACTCTCCTAAATATGGGTCAGATATTTTTCAAGAAATATCTCAGATTTGTATCGGGATTTTGGATCCGGATATTGAGTTTTTCTCAAGACTATGAATTTTAGTAAATTTGGTGTTTGAGGGCTGATTTCAACTCCAAATTCAAATTGGTTTTCAACATTCGTTTCTAAATACTTCAAGGATCATTTTCATGTAAAAATTTCTGGATTTTCTTTTTGTTTAGAAAATCTTATTTTTCCGGTGTTTTGGGTCAGATTTGGTCCGATTTTCAAAAATATTGATTTGGATATTATTAGAATCATGTTCTTATTGGAATTATATATTTGAATAGATTATATTGATTCGGAGCGCTAATGCAAGGTCAAGGATCATGTTTTGGACTAGTGGGATCGGATTCGAGGCAAGTGAATTTCTAAACCTATTCTTAAGATTGTAGGATCATGTGTTCGTGTCTTATGTGTTGATGATTGATAGAAAATGGTTTTAAGAACTATTGATATTCAAATGAACTTGATGATAAAGAGTGGGGTAGTAAATGAAAAATTGAGATTAGATAACATATTGTGTTCGATGTGATAAAACCTTGGACTTGTTGTGGATATTTGGATATATTTATATATTATTATTATGATATTAACTAATTGGTTAATAGTGGACTATATGGCATTATATTTGAATATTTCTCTATACTCACTCATTACTTGTGCATATACTTATCTGTGATGGCTGAGAAAGTGATATGAGTGAGATACTGGATATTGGGATTGAGGTTTCTATCGGTCGAGGTGATTTACCAAGGTCTTTTGTCGGTGGATATTATGGCCGAGGTCTTTTTCACCGGATGTTATAACTGAGGTATCTTTTGACAGATACATGGTCCATGTGAGGCCTCCATGAGTTTTGGTCTGAGGTGATCAGCAAATGTGTATCATTAGGACGGACATGCATCACGATATGTGACATTGCATTGCATTTTGTTTCATCATACATCTTTGGCCATTATGGACTGTTTTACTCCTGATATTCCCTTGATTTGTATTATTGATTGTGCTGATTTGCTTATGAATTGAAATGTACTGTTGTTAAGGTATATGAATATTGTACTGTAGAATGGTTAGATTGGGCTGATTTCTGTGCAGGTTGTAGTTTGGGGGTTGTATGGTGTGGTAGGATTACGTGTAGTTTACTAGATTTGCTTAGTCTTAGTTGTTTACTTGTTGGGTACCGTGTTGTTGGTACTCACTCCTTGCTAACTGCACTTGTGTAGGTTTTGAGCCTAGACAGTGACACAACTTTTCTTATTTTCATCTAAGGCTTTTTGAGGTGATTTGAGAGGTAGCTGTTGATGCCGACTATCTTTCCAACTCCTCTTTACTTATTACTTTGTTCTATTCGAGAGACAAAGATTGAGATTTGTGTTTATTTAATATATTATAATTAGAAGGCTTGTATGTGTGACAACCAGTTTGTGGGGGATTTTATAGTTGACTAAGTTGCCGCTTTATCTTTATTTATTTATCTAAACTGTCTTTCACTTTTACCTTTCACATTTATTGGGTTTAGGCTGACTTATCTGGTGGAAAAGGACAAATGCCATCATGCTCAATTTTTGGGTTGTGATAAATTAGTATTAGAGCCTCAGATTCGTAGGTCTCATGTATACAAGCTAAGTCTAAGTAGAGTCTCGAGGATCGATACAGAGACATCTGTATTTATCTTTGAGAGGCTATGAAGACTGTTAGAAAATACCTTCACTTTTTGATTCTTTATCCTGCGTCTTTGATCCGATCTAATTCCTATCATTTTACTTTGTCCTCTATCTTATAGCGATGAATCGTGCTTGATCCTGCGTGTGAGCAATTGAGGTGTCATCTCTTGGTGTTAGATTCAGATCTGGCATTGAGGCAAAAGTGATATAATTATGGGAAGGATGTGTAATCAAACTTGGAATGCTCTGCGACTCCAAAGGGATGAGTAAGGTTATGATTCAATGATATATTTCAAGGTCATAACATTTAAATACGAACAATTATTAAGAGACTTCATGAACATCTCATCTTGTTTGGTTAGTTATTCAGCAATGAAAAGTAACATTGGTATGTCTTATTCGACATCTGAAGTGGTTTGACAATAAAGAATGGTATAATTAGGGGAATAAGTATGCAGTGAGCACTGTGGCTTTATGTAGTGAGCACTGTGGCTTTGGGGACTATAGACTATGAAATTCATCATAAAGAAATGTGTTGCATATTGTATTATGATGATAACATTATGCCTATCGAGACTAGAATTTCTACATAGATTTTATTGAGTGGTGTATATCAAGAAGGGTTATGATACATCTATTACCGCGATACCTATCTTTACTTGGGTGAGGTTATGGGTTATGTTGCTTCTGCTATCGACCTGGCCTACAAAAAAGTGCATATCATTTTTGGCTAGAGACTGAAATGTTTTGGTAATGTATGGCGGTTACGTAATGAGTAGAAAGATGTAGACCATCAGAAATGATCTCTCGAGTGGGTATGATGTATTTTAGTGGTGGATCTGTCGGGCTCTTATGGTATGGTACTAATGATAAATGGGAATAGAGACATCGGTTGACAAGTGCGAATACTAGCTATTGAGGTGTTATAAGTTGTTTCACCTACTCAGACAATGAAGTTCGATGTTGCATTCACATTTGAGAAACTAACTGGTTGTTACAATGGATGTTGGAGTTAGGCATGGTTTATAAGGAAAATTATAGTAGTGGATCTTTGGTGAGGAATTAATGTGTTTAAATGGTGACGTGTATTTTGAGGATCTAATTGGGGATTGGTGAGTTCTTTATGAGAAAAAAAAGTGGATTGATATTGAAAGTGAGTGTACCAGCAAGAGAATACATATGGGAATTGGTTAATTCACGGGATTAGATAGTATAACAAGTTTGAGGTATCACGTGAATAATAAGGTTAACTCTGTGATGATGGCAAGAGTGGATGAGCATGATAATAGTAGTTCGGGATGGACTCTGATTAGGATGCAATTATGTGGTGATGACTTTGGGTTAAGGGGATCCAGTATGATAATGTTGACTAGCGAGTATCTAAGATTTCGGTTGCTACCACTTGATGAGTAGTGTAGTTATGTGGAAAGTTGGGTTCAGGAACACTTGACTTCGTCCAATTTTTTTGGGTTATGTGTCACGACCCGAATTCAGACCATGATGGCGCCTATTATAACCTCCGAGTAGGCAAGACAAACCCAAGTGAAGCAGAAGACAAATCTCAATCTAATTAAATAATTAATAACATAAGAAGGTGGAAGCAAAAAAAATATATCCAAAGAAAAGTCGGACCAAGGTATAGATATGTAAATACAATACAAAATATACAAAAGGCCCGATAGCGACCAAAAAAAATGATGAGCTGACACTGGACCAAACCCCGGACCTGGTGTCACTGACATAATAGCTACTAAATACAAAAGCTGACAATATGTATGACTATACAATACAGATCTGACTATCCCCAAAAATACAAACTACATGTCAGAGAAAAATAGGGAGTGTAGCAAATCTCTGAACGTCGGAAGCTCACCACAATACAGAACTGGCACCACTACGGATGATCAAGAACGCACTGAGGGTGGCTCAAATTGGGAGCTGTATCTAAAAAGATGCATAAGTGCAGTATGGGTACCAAAACACGGGGTACTCAGTAGGCATCATAGGCCGATCGAGCTCAAAAAAATAAATTACATAATTAGTAGCACGATGATACTAATAACAATAAGAGAGAAGCATAAAGTCAATGAACTCGGGGAAAAAGGGTACGAGGAGATCATACAATAATCAAGTAACCTAAAAAAATAGGTAATCACATTCATAATCTCAACTTATAAGATACCAGAAGAATGCCCAAATGTAAACTCGTAATTATGGCAAAAGAATCTTCCAAAAGTATCATAAAGTGCCCAGAATAAATCTCGAGCTCATCAATGAACAGGGGCGCCCGAAATTCATACCTCAAGCTCATAAAGAAAAATAATAACTCGAAATATGTATTAATGGGCAACCCATAATTCACACCTCGAGCTTATCAATAAAAATAATAATTCAAAATATGTATCAACGGGCCACCCAGAATTCACACCTCAAGCTTATCAATAAAAATAATAACCCGGAATATATATCAATGGGCCACCTGAAATTCACACCTCGAGCTTATCATCAAAATAATACCAGAAATAAGGTATCACCATATTTCATTTAAATTTCTCATATTTAGGCATCAACCAAAAGTCTTATCCTCTCTTTGTACTTTTTCTTTTTGAAAAGGTTTTTTTAAACACTGGTGAAGTAAATAAGTTAAGTAGCATGTCCAGAAATTATATATTATCACCTGAGATACCGGCATACCGGAAGTATGGCTTCGGGCCCAACATTTTAAAATCATTAACAACCAAGGGATGAGCATAAGCTAAAAATCATAACAAGTGGCCAACCGAAACCAAATAATTCAACAATCGGCAACCTAAGTTCAAATCACCTAGGAGCAATGTCTAAGGATTCTAAACAATGTAACCAAGACAAGATATCACCTAGACTAAGGATCCAATGACTAAAAGCCGAACTATTCACTATTGATGATCATTGGTTCTAAATTTCTTAATGGGATCACAACAGCTAAATCACCAACCTAAGAATACACAACTACTCAAGATATATCAATTCTATCCAAGCCAAGTCTAACAAAAGTAAACCATACCCTACATCAAAGCCGGAACCGCACCTAAAATGCTAAACCTTGGTCTTTCCTTTCCATGTCGCCTCCAAACGATGCCACTCTATCAAAATATCAAAGAACACATCAGCAATTTCAATCCACAATATATTCGAGGAGTGTATGAATAAACAATGGCAAATATGAGAGGGAAGAGAAAAACTTGATCTTCTTGAAGTATAACCCTAGAACCCTTTCTTTAAAGATGAGAGAGAGACTTGAGAGAACATGAGAAGTTAGGGTTTGGGTATTAAAAGGTGAGGGAGAGTAAAATGAGAGTAGGAGGACTTTGGGTCTTATATATAGGTGAAATTTTGCCTACAAAATGACCTTAGTTTATGTTAAAACACAAGAAAAGACTAAAATGCCTTTTAAAAATTCTGGCCAAAACTGGCTTCACGGGACCCCATCACGATCCGTGGTGCTCACCACGGCTCAAGGTGGTGTCCCGTGGTAAATGATTTAGAAAAATCTCAAAAAAGAGGCTGAAGGGTAGCCTCCGAAGTTTCTTCACGGGGGATTTAACGGTTCGTGAAAAGCATCATGACTCATGAAGAGTGGCCGTGGTGAAGGTCCTGCAGAAAGCTTGCAAAGGCTCCCTCCATGGATCACTCCACAGTCTGTGAAATACCCCACGACCTGTGGTGGTCGCCCGTGGTCTATGCGTTGGAATGTTTTGAGGACTTTGAGGATGACTCACCATGGAGGTATTTATGGACCGTGGTGATCACCACGGTCCGTGGTCCTCCTTTGTGGTCCATGCCTGTAGGACTAAGCCTTTGAATCACCACCACAGGGGCTCACCACGGGGCGTGGTGCGTGTAATGACCGTTGATGGCCTTCAGTGAACGGTTTCTAGTACCAATTTTTTGCATCTTCCACACTCTCATTCTTTGTTTCTATTTTGAATATGAACTTCCCAAATTCTCCTAGGGGCTTACACTAACTAAAAAAGGCATTCCATAGCTAAACACGCTGATGAATTTTTTATCCGAGTGCATTTACTAAAAAAGTTGACCGAAGTCAAACTAGGACAACCTTGAAGTTAAAATGGTAAAACCATCCAAACTCAAAACAAAGACTCCAAAACCCAAACCAATCTTTCTTCTAGACCAGAATGGACCTTATAGACCTGATAGAACTATCAGAATTCTCACACGACACCCGAATCTCCGAATATTGACCAAAGTCAATTCTATCAAACCTTAAGCCTAAAAATGGCCAAACCACTTCCAAAACTCAAAAGAACATCCTAGGAAGTGTTCCACCCATCCCAATATCACATAAGAGCTATCAAAAAGCTGCAAAAAGGGTTAAAATGGTAAAAATATGCAAAAGCCCAAAAATGACCATGGAGGTCATTACATTATAGGAATAGAACCTAGTATTCATTAGTCAGATTGAGCATGCTTTGAAAGTGAAGTCTATCAACATTCAGCTCTATCATTGTGGTAAGTTCTATTGTGGTCTCGAGTGTAACAACTAGCATAATTTTGATTTCTAATGAGGGACAGGGTAATATCAACGTATGAGTGTCTAATGATAAGCTAAGGTATGTGATTGCATAAAATCTTCAAGGTATGTGCTAATATTGATTTATAAGGGGATTGGTTTACATGATTTGAATAAAAATTTCACATTTTGCATCATAAGTCTACATTTGTAGTGGTTAGTTTTTGTCATGGTATGAATTAGCTAGGCAAGGAATGATTGATTGTATCGATTATTGAGCATTTGAAAGAACTTGTGCATGGTTTGAGTTGTGGAGTTTATTACTTTCTGTTGTAAAAGAGTTCAATGAAGTTTTAATTTGAGAATCTTGATTTAAGTTAAAAGGTAATATATTGTGGATGCTTGGCCAAGAAACTAATGATGATAAATGAGTTAAGAGGGATTAGTTTACACTATTTGAATCAAAATTTCATGTTTTGCATCGTAAGTCTACATTTGTAGTGGTTGGTTTTTTATGGTATGAATTGGCTAGGCAAGGAATGATTGATTGTATCGATTATTGAGCATTTGAAAGAACTTGTGCATGGTTTGAGTTGTGGAGTTTATTACTTTCTATTGTAAAAGAGTTCAATAAAGTTTTCATTTGAGAATCTTGATTTAAGTTAAAAGGTAATATATTGTGGATGCTTGGCCAAGAAACTAATGATGATAAATGAGTTAAGAAAAGGAACACGAGTCTGGTGTTTCAAAGAGTTTGAGCATTTTGTGTTGGTTCATGTGTTTATAGTATACATAATTATCGGGGTGAGGAAGGGTTTCTCTAAGTGTGGCATGATGTATATGATGGTTGAATAGTAGTTGCAATTGGGTAAGTGGAAGATTGCGTGAAATTAATATTGGTCATGATTCAATAATTTTATCTTAATGGAAAAGTACAGTGAGATTCGAAATTTGGAGTTTTAACAATTGGTTGAGACCTGTACCTATCATGGGATGCTTAAATGAGAAGAGAAAGGTCCATATTTTAAATCTTGGGAACAATAAGGTGTTGCTAAGAAAACCTAGATGCTAGTGGCGGTCTGCGAGTAAAGTAACTGGCTGGTTCAATTATGATGTTTTATTAGAATTAGTAGTGTTAGCTTTACTGGAGTATTATAGAGAGTATGAGAAAGTTGATAAATCAAGTGTGTCTACGATTGTTATGAGATCAGATTGGATGATTGTAGAGTCAGGCAAATGGAAATGTGTGTTATGGACACTATGGAATAAATATCTTGTGATAATCGACTTTGGTTCCATATATTTTTATGTGATCACCTACCTTATTTCAGATAAGGTTTAGTGTATGATTCTCTGTCTATGATTCATGGCGTGTTTTCACTTCTGTGGATGGATTCCTAGTGTTATATATGATGTACCGATCTATGCCCTTTTTGGTAAGGTAAGATGCTGATGCAAGTTTGATTATTTCAGATGTGGCGGATTTTGTGTTGTCTTGTGGCAGTTGAAGGTTTCAGAAATTCTACAAGTGTCATCTTGCTTAAGAGAACTTATAGAAGAGATACCTTATATATTGCAGTTTCTCGACAGTCTTGGTTTTTACCTTTTCATTGAGGACATGTTTAGCTAGGTGTGATTTGAGATTTGTAGGACCATTAGGCCTAGTTCTTCTGTTTTGGAATTGAATACAATCACAACTACTATTCCAGTTTTTTGGCGGCATTATTAGAGGTTTTATATGCTTGGATGTACTGTTCATCAGGTTTATACTTGATCATCTCCTTCTTTGGATAAAATTAGTTGGATTCTCCCTTGATGAGTATACATTGTCTATAGATCAGGTGATTGCAACTAAACCTCATGGATGGATTGGGTTAAGAAAAGGAAATTTACCTAAGATTAGTGATAGGTGTGTGCACTATGCATGTTTGGTGGTTGGTTTTGGATTCACTTCGGGTTTTCGCAGGTGGTAGTTAAGAATCTTCTTATGGATATGTGAGAAAAGGGTTCATTCCGATGGTTGTGCTTTGATTTAGAGAGTTTCAATTCCGATTTAGTTCATGGATTAACCTGTGGTTTGGTAATCACTCCTGGGTTATAGAGTTTTCAATTTTGATTCAGAAGTTTAGTTTTGATAGTTGATACTGGTGATATGGTCTAAGGATGGGTTCAATTGGGAAAGACAAATACCAAACTTGGAGGTTATGCCTCGGGCTCTGGGTAGCATCGAGTATCCCTCTTTCTTTTACTTTATGTTCGAGGATGAGCATGGGTTTGGTCGAAAATGTCAAATTTTCATTTTTAGAGTCATTTGGAATTTTAAGTCTCGAAATGAAATTTTGTCAATTCCATACGTTCTGGAATGTGGAAATTGGTCTAGGAGAGTTGTCAGAATCAAATTTAGAGTTGAAATGTAGAATATAGGTCCGAAGTTGGAAATTGAGTTAAAGTTTGATCCAAATTTTACTTTGGTCAAAATTTAGTGTTCGAGTGTTCGTATTGGATTTATGATGATATGGTTTTGGGAAGCGATTCTAATGTTAGAAAGAGTTTCATTGGAATTTTTGGAAGTCCCGAGCTTGTTTTGGTATTTTGGAAGCCTAAGTTAGTTTAGTTGTGACTTTTTGAGTTACGGATAAAGAAGACCTCGAATTCAAATTCCATCAGTTCCATTGAGTCCAAAATATCACTTTCAAGCTAGTAGCATATTTGGTTTGTGTTCAGAAAGTTCCTGATGAGTTTTGGGTGAGTTTTTAAGCCTCTTGGGTGTTTGGCACTATTTCAGCAAATTGTGGCAACTAAAAGATTCTTTATTAGTTTTAAAGGTCAAAAAATTATTCTGAAACTTTTGAAATTTTGAGCATAAATTATTGGATTTATCTACAATGTTTGGTGCATTTTTGCTAAGTCGAGATTGGTCTTTTATCGTAAATAATAAAGTAGATGTTTACCGAACAAAAATCATATGTGACTGGGAAAATGATTTCAAAATTGAGTTTCTATTGAATGAGAAGGTCCATATCATTATTTAAGACATTTAGGAAAAAGAATTGGGTCATTTGTACCTTGGGCTTGTTGTGGATATTTGGATATATTTATATGTTGTTATGATATTGACTAATTGGGTGATTGTAGACTATATGGCATTATATGTGAATATTCATTATGTATTCACTCATTACTTGTGCATATACTTATTTGTGATGGCTGAGAAAGTGATATGAGTGAGATATTGGATATTGGGACCGAGGTTTCTATCGGTCAAGGTGATTTGACTATGTCTTTTTTGGTGGCCGATGTCTTTTTCAGTCTTTTCTGCCGGCCTAGGTCTTTTCCAGTAGATGTTATAGCTGAGGTCTCTTCTGATAGATATATGGTCCTTGTGAGGCCCACATGGGTTCCTAATTAAGGTGATCTACGGATGTGTATCATTAGGGAAGAAATGCATCACGATATATAATATTGCATTGCATTTTGTTTCATCATACATCTTTGGCCATTGTGAATTATTTTACCCCTGATATTTCCTTGATCTCTATTATTGATTGTGCTGATTTTCTTGTGAATTGAATTGTACTGTTGTTGAGGTATATGAATATTGCGTTGTTAGAATTGTTAGACTGGCTGATTTCTGTGTAGGTTGTAGTTTGGGGGTTGAATGGTGTGGCAGAAGTATGTGTATTTTACTAGCTTTGCTTAGTCTTAGTTGTTTACTTGTTGGGTATCACATTATTGGTACTCACTCCTTGCTAACTGCACTTGTGTAGGTTTTGAGCCTAGACAATGACACAACTTTTCTTATTTTCATCTGAGGCTTTCTGAGGTGATTCGAGAGGAAGTTGTTGACGCCAGCCATCTTTACTACTCCTCTTTACTTATTACTTTGTTCTATTCGAAAAACAAAGATTGAGACTTGCATTTATTTAATATCTTGTAATTAAAAGGCTTGTACGTGTGACAACCAATCTGTGGGGGATTTTGTAGTTGACTAAGTTACTGCTTTATCTATATTTATTTATCTAAATTGTCTTTCGCTTTTATCTTACACATTTATTGGGTTTAGGCTGACTTGTCCGGTGGGAAATGAAAAGTGCCATCACGCTTGATTTTTGGGTTGTGACATCCTTCCACAATGGGATAAAGGCCACCAGAAAGGCCTTCATATGGGTTGAACTCCAAGGGTGCATTTATGGCACCCCTTCGGCCAAAAATTCATTTTTCATTAAATATTAGTCAGATCAGTATTTTTAATATACCCTTGTACCTAAATATGCAAAGATTCTAGCATTTTAACTCCTTAATGGTGCCCAAATCTAAGTTTTCAATCTAGAAAACTATTCATCTTCCTCAAACTATTTCAAAATTGTTTTGAACACATTGTTCCATAAACCTTAAGCTCACAACATTATGGAGATGTTGTGAACTTAAAGGAAGTGCTCGTGCTACGTTTATCTCATCAAACGAACTAACTCATTTGAAATTTAGAAATACTACCCCAATGCCTTTTCTACTCAATTGGTTCCTAGCATGAAATTTTTGTTAAGTAAGTAATAAAGCAATAAGAGTAGGGAGTGGGATCATTACATTAGAATTGATGCTCGGAATGAAGCAATTGAGAGATTTATGGAAGTTTGAGGGTAGGTATTGAAAGAACGAGGAGAATTCATTCTTCTCCCCTTCTTAACTAACCAGGAGCCCGGTAGGGCAATAAGGTCCTGCCACACCGGGATATTGGCTGCCACAGTAGGATCGGTTTTGGCTAAAGAGGGATGTATGTTTGTCTCGTTATTTCTAGCTCAACCTTTTTTCAAGGTTCTTTTTGTGCCTAAGTCTTAGGGTACGCGGTCATTCATTGTTCCTTGACAAGTTAACCCATTAGTTTTGAAACTACTTTGATCAACTTGTGCCTACTCCTCTATTTATTGTTTGGGGACGAATAAGGGGTTATTGGTATCTATTGCAACGACCCAAAACATCGTTATTTAGGTAGGATAAATTATTTGTAAGAACTAAGTTGTTCGAACCCACACTATCCCGCCTGAGTGGACTTGATCCCGCCACGATGACACTGCCATAGCTGGCTGGGAGTTGCCAAGGTGGGATAATAAGGGGAAGAATTAAAACACGTGAAGTATTATTTTCACGCCACGGAAGGGTATCCTAGGCATGACCGATACTTAGAGACTATTGCTAGTCCCAAGCGAACCACTTGGCCTGTTCACACATTTATTCAATCAACACTCTATCAGCAGAAGACTTAACTCATCATGAAAATAACTCAACATGATATTCAAATAGATAACTTATACAATAAGGCAAAGGCCAACAACATATCTAATCTAATCAACAAGACTAATACAAATGAAACTAGCCAAAAGACAATATCCAATCATGTAATATCCCCTAAAAACGTTGTATACGATGTTTCAATTTTTGCCTAAACATGATACAGTATCTGTATTTTGGTCATAACTTTTCATAGAAATATCCAAATTGAGTGATTCAAATTTCTGAGTAACCACAAGATCATTACCTACAACTTTTATGAAGACCATATTTTAAGATTCGGAGGTTAAGTAGGTCAAATAAATTAATCTTTGTAAGGTAGGATGCTGTTACGGAAATGAGTATTTATAGAAGAAAAATCATATCTCACTGTAGGTTTATCCAAATTGGTTGATTCTTGAACGATATGAAACTAGACTTCCATATCTACAATTCTTATGAGACACCAAATCCTAATAAGGAATTTATCTTATTCAAACGCAGCTCCCAAAAAGACTATTCCGTCAAAGATAACTCATTTCACCTACCATAGAAAGATCTAGATACATTTGACATCACTCATGACATAAATTGTCCTCCATTTAACATCATCCATGACATCAATATATTCCACTAAATTTTCAGATTTTTATTTATAATTATTTTATTTATTGTTAGGTCATCTTTCCCACCTATAAATACCCACCTTATTTCCTCATTTTATTCATCAAGCTTTCTCAAGCAAATCTTCTCTCTATACACATTCTCAAATATAGTTTTAGTTCTTAGTAGTGAAGAAATACTATTCCGGTGATTCATATATTCCGGGTAGTACACAAAACGTTCCGGCAAGGAGAGAAGCTAGGACTCAAGAGTGTTCATTAAGTCTTCCGGTACCAACTAAAGCTTCGGTTTCCAGGTATGTAAGGTTTCAATGAGAGTATTCCTTCCACTCTCATGTCTAAATTATTTTGATTATATGATAAATTATATTTATTTTCTTTAAACTTTACTCTAAGTTATGTGGGTGTTTATCTATGGGTTCTTCTACCCATGTAGTCCAAAAACTCTTTCAATTAAATATCTTGATTTCAAGTAATATTAATTCTTAATTTTACTTAATAGTATGAATCATGGTTAAACTAATGATTATTGCTCTATTTTGATGCAACATAATTTCATATGTATGAATTGATGGTTTACAAGTAACGCATACTCTTTTGCCTACATGATATCACCATGTAGGGATTGGTGCTCCTCCTCGTTCTCCTCCATGTGGCTAGTTGATATTCCATTGAAGACTACTTTTGGTGAGTTCCCATGTTCCGGGAACAATAATCCTTTGTCTTTCTAGCTTATGATATGTTAAGATATTTTATTATGGCATTTCTTCTATTATGATTGAGGGTGAGCTAGGAACTTGTCTTAGCCCCATTAAATCTAATAGTTAGAGATATTGTTGGACATATGTAAGTTGAAGATTTATTATTATGATTTCCGCTTGTCTATTTATCATCATTACCTATGAAAGGCTAAAAGAATGCTAAGAGGCTTGTTTGAGGTACTTTCGGGTTCCTCATTCGCCATGTCACGTCTAGGCCCTAGGCTTGGGTCGTGACAAATCAATACATCAATAATCTAGTATATAAAGCCTCTATCAACTGTCTAAGTGGTGCCAATGACAAGTCCATGGCTACCCCAAATAAGATACCAAAAGAAAACAAAATGATCATGATTCCTCTGAAGGTGAGGAGGTCTCACTACTGTCAAGAAAGATGAATAGATCTTCAAAGGAGCGCCTGTTGATGATCTCTAGCACCTATATCTACATCATGAAGTGATGTAGGACAAAGGTGTCAGTACATGGAATATACGAGTATGCAAAATGGAATAAAGAAGAAACAATCAACAACGCTTACCTCAATATCCACAATCAACTCAATGGACTCAACTCAAAAGATATGCAAATTTAGATTGACTCAATCATCCATAATCTTAATCAAACAATCTTATCATGCAATATCATATCCTAATTGGGAGTTTCTCTAACCGATAACCATAACCTATAAGCTGGTAATGTAAAATGAAGTAGTGTCGTTGCCATACTCATCCAATAATTTGCCAGGGTAAGGGATGAATCACTATTATTGGATCAACAATCTTTCAAAGTCCATCATTTTGGGACTTAAGAAGCTATGTAGTTCATGGAATTTGAGTTGTAACTATACTCTTACCCAATTCGGTGCTCAATACTCCTCCCAAGACTTAATATGGTCATAAGACTCAAATTGAACCAGTTCAATCTAGTCATTCGACCAGTCTCATTTGGACTCTTATCAATTCATCGATTCTATCACAATCTAACCTCTCAACCAATCATACTATCCAATCAATCACAATCACATATTTAAAGTGTGGTTTAGACATGCTTTTATGACAATATTTAATTCTATTCAATCATTTGGGTTCAATTATGAAGATATAAAAGATCATCAAGTTCCATCAAGATTGCTCACATCCCAATCACAATTATGCATTTACGATTTCAAGGCTCTAGGCTCAATCCTTAGGCATATACATCCAATATTAGTCAAAATACTATTAGCGTTTATGAAATAAATAGTTTAAATCATTTGTTCAAGAAATAAGTTCGTAGAAAATATTAATTATGTAATATTATGTAAAATATGTTAAATTTAAAGAAATTCTAAAGAAACAACATCATGGGGACTCAATTCATTCACAAATCAACCTATCACAATCATGAGGCACATGGAAGAACAAGGTCCCTACTTTAGTTTAGCCTTACATACCTGGAACGAATATTGGACAATCGAACGTTGAAGATTTGACTTGCTTCTCTAAACCCCAACCTTTCTTTTTATCCTTAGTCCTAGTTCTCAAAGTCTAAGAGCATAATTGATAAGAAAATCATGATTAGGAACTGCTATGGGGTAGAAAACGGCCTCAAAGCGACGTGGATTAAGTAAGGATAGGTGGGGAAAATATCAAAATACCCCTTATTAAATTTAAAAATGGACCAAAATTTAACCTATGGGGGACAAGTCTGCGACGCGGACTGGTTCCCACATAGTAAAAAAATTTCCAAAAAATTTCTACGGTGATTTTTAAACAGAGATAGACCAAGTCCGCGATGCGGACTTGTCTCATGCTCTTCTGGAATTGTAGTTTTGACCAAAAAATTATCTTTTGATCTGGTTGGCCTAAAATTCAACTGAGACCACTTTCTCGCCTGATTTTCCCCTTGATCGATAATTCCAGCATTGGATTGGCCAAAAAAGTTAGGAAAGATACATTATACGAGCGTGCTATCCTTTAAGGGTATTTTGTTAATTTTTGAGATATAAGAATTATTTTTCCCTCTTTTCCTTAAGTGATAAAATAGGAGAGGGCCACCCTAGAAATCCTCAAAAAGATGCTCTATTTTTAGGGCAATGAATGTTACAACCGGTGAAGTTCAGACCGACATCCACCGTGCCATTGTCTGGTAGGCTAGGTTTTCGTAATTGCGTAGCTTTAAACTTATGCCCATCGCTTAATATAAGGGTAATTGATGGAAGATTTCATGTTTAGACCTTTGGGCACGGAGTATGGGCAGTTGCATGTATAGTTTTAGTTGTTAAATCTGAAGTATACTATGTCGGGGAGAATTATCTAGTGATTTAAGGGTGGGTGATGGTTGTTTTCCCCCATCTATATTATATAGGCTTCTTGAATGCTCCATTGAGTCTATACTTGCATGAGAATAGGAGAAGCAGTAACTAACCTCATGAAATGTCTAAATGTGATTAATTGTATGCTATGAACCTGTTAATTGGCTATGTAACTGTGTGAGACTAATCATTATGATTGTAATTGTGATTATGGTTGTGGTTCATTTGGTCGGGTATCATGTTCCAACACATAATTTGATTAAGTGTCATGTTTTGATACATAATTAGATCGGATGTCACATTCTGATACATAATTGGACTAGGTGTCATGTTTTGACACATATTGGATCAGGTGTCACATTCTGACACATAAACATTTTGGGTATGGTTCCATGAGAGGACCAAATATGTGTTAATGGTTCCATGAGAAAACCCTTTGGTGTCTATCATTTTGTGAAATAGTGGAACTATATGTGCAAGGACTGAAGAATTGACATAAGTATAATTAATCATGCCCATTCTGTAAACTGATTCAAATGAAGGACTGAAAGTCCGAGTGATGCTATATTTTTTATATGATTGTGTATTATTTGTGTGACTATATTGCAGCTGTCTGTTGTATTTCATGGAATCGGGTACAAGGTTGCGTGTGGTCAAGTGGAGGGTAGTAGTTTGTGTTGAATAAGTTGGGATGGGTGACTTAGAGGTCGATCATGTGGTGATCCTATGGTTGTAAGTGATGGTGAGGGTCAGGAGTATCTAGTAGGTATGGTGGCAGAGTGACTAGGTTCTACCTTCTTAAGAGAGTTTCGCCTAGAATGATTAGTAATGCCTTACTATATAATGAGAGTAGGGGTTAAGGGCCGTGGTGTTGGTATATGGGCTTATGAGTGTAGAAGGTTAGCATAATAGACTTAGTGGTAATGTGTGTTTGAGAACTCCTCTATGTGATAGAAGGGTTAGGTCTGCATTTGTATTAGAGTTGGCAGTAGACCAACTAGAATCAACAAGCATTAGGCTTAAAGAACACTGGAGGTCATTAGAAGCGGTAAGAGTTTGTGCATAAAGGGGTTGGCGGTGTATTTCTTAAGAGCATGTTTCCTTTTTGCTGATTTCTTTATATTAGGCAGTGGATATCGGGTTGACCGATGATACCTATCAGTACATGTTGTTTTTACTGACTTAGCATAGTCTGGTTGCAGGGTCAGTGATGTTTCATTGGTGAAGACGAAGACGGTCTCCAACAGTTTCTACTCTTCCTTCCATGTGGTGGGAGCTATCTCATTGTTTTATTTTGTACATATTGTGTAACTTTAGTAGCTCTTCTACCTATTTAAACTAGATCTTTGAGGGTGTTAATTATTTTAGAAATTTAGATCATGGTTTTGTTTTAACTCAGTGTCTCATAATCATGGACTTTCTGTTTAATTTCTTATTTTTATAATTTTCTGCATAACTTAATTGGTTGGGAATTGAGGGTTCTCTTAGGTATTTGAGTGGGTACCCGCATGGCTCTATGGGTTGGATCGTGAAAGTAATATGAGGATTATATTTAATATAGTTATCCTAAAATTATATAGGTTAGTACTAATGTGTCAATTAGTTTTGAAACAATTCATACGATAATTTTTTTTTTAATTTTCAAAAAAAATGAATGTGAATTCAAAATTAATTGTTCATTTAGTTTTTAAATTTTAGGTTTGTCACGACCCAAATCCGGGTGTGATGGCACTCATCTCAACCCATCGAGATAAGTCCGCCTAATAACCAACGGAAAGTAAATGCGGAAGTAATTGAGATAAAGCAAGGTTTAACTTAGTCAAAAATAAATAAATAATCTCAAAATCCCCCAAGACTGGTTGTCACGTGTACAAGCCACTAATACATTACCGAAGTGCGAAAGAGAATACAGTCACAATGTCTTTGTCTCTAGAATAGGACTAAAACATAATAAAAAAGTAAGAGGTGTCCGCTAGATGGATGTAACAGCTACCTCAACACTCGGAATGATAACCTCGGAAGTGGTAGAGAACACTAAGAGATCAAGAAGATCCGGGCTCACAACCTACACAAGTGTAGAAGCAAGGGGTGAGTACCAAACAACACGGTACTCAGCAAGTGGATAACTAAAACTAAGCAAAGCTCAATAAATACAAGTACTCCTATCCTCCCAACCGAACCTCCTTAACTACAACCTGCATAAAATCAGCTCAACTCTCCACTTGTACAATAATAACAGTAATACAGTCCACGAATACTCATCAATAGTCTCATCAATGAATCATATCAAGTCAAGTTCAGCATATACAGAACAATAAAGGGGTAAACACGAATTCACAAATATCAATAAAATGCGATGAAATGCAATGAGATGATGCATGTCTGTCCTATCGATACACTTCCGCTGAATTACAGTCCGGACCCATGGGGGACAATTCTGTCCATGTAACCTGCCACGGAGCGTGTGGCCCGTCCCCTCAATATATATATCCTGCCACGGAGCGTGTGGCCAGATACCTGCCACGGAGCGTGAGGCCCGACCCCTTTTGTTTCATAATTCCTGCCACGGAGCGTGTGGCCCGACCCCTTTGTTTCATACTACCTGCCACGGAGCGTGTGGCCCGACTCCTTTTATTTCGTATCATTTTCAGTCTCACATAATATGTCAGAACCAATGCAATCAATTCATGTTCATATAATTCACGATAATAACATGACAACAATAATAATATTGCCTATCTCACATCAACATAGTCATTTCACATGTCCAAAATAAACCCATAATCACAACATATAAATTCCACCAATACATGTCATTAGATCACCATTTTATACCCCTCATCTCCATTTTTAAGGTCAATCATATAGTCAATAACCCAGTCCAGTTCTCATTACTCCCTAGTATATATGACACGGAAATACAAGCATCTATAAGCTTAAACTGAGGTTTAGAAATTCACTTGCCTTAATTAATCAAGCAATTATACCGGTACTTGAGCCTTCCCTTTTCGTTGGGTCTCCAAATCAATGTAATCTAGTCAAATAAATAACCACAATAAGATTTCGAATCTAACAACACCTATATTATTATATGTCTAGCCTAGATCCAAAACCTACCCAAATCTATAATCAAGTTCTTAATGTTGACGTCAAATAACATGTCAACTCTCATATTTCTAAATTTTAAGCCTAGGGTTAGGTTCTAATTTCCCAATATCATAAATTTAATAGAATTCATAAAATATAATATACCTAATATTTAACTATCTATCTCAACATATCAAAATTCGGGAACTAACTCATTCTATGTCATTGAAGTCAAATCTGAAATTTTCTTTCCGATTATATTCACTCATGATAAAATAAACTCACATGTCAAATTTCAGCTGAAACGGATCGTTATTCGACCCCCAAATCAAGATTTTATGTGAAGAACCCTAGGGTCATATTTTCTTATTTTAGTATTATTTCTCCACCAATATACCCTAAAAATATGTTCATAATCGCATAAAAATTTAATGGAAAGGATGAGAATAATTACCTTGACGCTTTGGAATGAAAATCCCTATTTTTCTCTTCTCCTTTATTTTTCTTTTCTTTCTTCCTCCGTATTTTTTTTTCTTGTTTCTGCGGGTTTTTTTTTCTTGTTTGCCGCCGCACATCTGATGGCTTAATGCCATCAGATTGTATATATATATATATAATTTTATTATTATTATTATTATTATTTATTCCCTTCTTTTTCTTTTCTAAATTAATTATGTACTAAAATGACAAACCCTACTAACCTAATTTATTAAATATAAGAAAAGTGGTATAAGTATTAAATAAATTAACACTTTAGCCCACTAATTAAATGAATTCTCTAAAATTATCCCTCAACTAATTAACTAAAGTTACCGAATAGTCCAAATAACCCATTAAAATTTTACGGAAAGAGTCTCGTATGAAAGGAGGAGGACTCGTTCTCAAAATGACCTAACGGGTCATTACATTATCAACCACTAAAAATCATGTTCGTCCTCGAACATAAAGAAGGAGAAGGGAGAATAACCAACATTACCAAAAGCCTAAGTTATAATTTTCAAAAGTCGGTTTTTTTTTATTCCTTCAAGTGAGCTCCTCATTAAGACTATTCAATCAAGATCAACTTCTAAGAACTGAACTTTCGAATCAAACTTTGGCAAATCTATAAATTAGGGATAGTTTAGACGTCACAGATTAACCCATTAACCAAACCTTAACTGAAACCCTCTAAACCTCATCATAACCATCAGTACAATCTTTCATCACATAACCACGAGAAAATTCTAGACTAATACCGGCTACAACCAGAAGTCAACCTTAATCAATCACCACACTCATAATGCACAGACTACCACAGATCTTGTTAAGATTCCATTCTCACTACCAAAGCTTCCCACGATCTTAAGCTATACAAATCTGATCTTTAGGCATTAGGTACTTATTACTGGAGAATATGATTTATCTAACCCAAAGAATGAAATGATTGAATACCCTCCTAGCGAGCGATACACCCAAGCATACAAAACTTCTAATAACACTATCGAAAATGGTAGATCAGTAGTTGTGATTGTAAACAACCCTTAAGAGCGGTAACACTAGACCCATTGGCCCCCTACATTCTACCATACCTAGCCAGAACGAGACCCCGATGAGAGTTGAATTTTAAGACTGTCAGACAACTGTAAGTATTCATGGTAGCTCTTCTACAAATTCTTATAAAAAGAATTGTGCATGTAAATTCACATTATTATACTTCAACAATACCTAACAACACCAAATCTATCACAACTAAAATAACCAAGTTTGTAAAAGCATCCTACCCTACCAAAAGGATATCGCAGGATCGGTACACCGATCAACCACTAGGGATCCATCCACCGAAGTAGAAACATGTGTGGGCATAGACAGCAAATCATACTTCAACTCATGTCCGAAACAAAATAAATAGTTACATAAGAATGTACAAAATCAAGATCGAATAACACAAGATACTTCTCTCATAGTGCTTATATCAAACATTTTCGTTCATCTGACTCCATCACTTTGATTATTTTTTTTTCTACCCACAATCGATCAGTCTGTTCCCCATACCAAAACTTAGAGAAATTCTTGGTCACCTGAATAATTTTATATACTATGAGCACATAGACTCTATTTATCCTCTAGTGCCTATGTAACGCATCATAATAGTTCGTATAACCCATCAACAGAGTAGTATCAATCCAATTCGATATACTTGATAACCATGAAGAACTATATCCCATCTTGTAGTGCATCCATAAGTCACCTACCATAATTTGAGAGTCTAACCTTACATAAAACACATAATCTTCGACACCTCATTATTTTTCATTTAAACCAAAACCAAACCTTCAGAAAAGTCGTTGTTACATCCCTCATAAGTTTGTGTCGAACCAATCGACATTGTATAGTCATATCTGAAAACAAGGGTGAAAATTCGTACAATCTTCAACTTTGAACTAAGGATCTACACATGGTGTCTTATTTCTTATCATTTCTTAGATGTTTCCCATGAAGCAAATTCCAAATACCTTGAACTATTTAATATACCAGACTCTTATTCCTTTTGCTAACTCATTTACCAACCTTATTCTTTTGAATCAACACTTTAAGTAAAGCCCTTTCTTAGGCCTTTTAATGATCAAAAGCAATAAACTCTGCAATCCAAATTCTGCACAAGTTCTTTCAACTGCTCAATACCCCATGTGATCGATCAATTTTCATCTTGCCGATCTATACTTTGATGAAACCTACCGCCATAATTTAGACTTAAAATGAACAACTTGAATTTCGAATTTCATCCACGTAACCCAATCCCATTATCTATCAATATTAGCTCATACATTAAAGACCTTTATAAATTCACGCATCTTAGCTATCATTGATCACCTCTCCATTGATCTTATTATATCCTTCGTTAAAATTTAATTATACCAGTTACCAAATTTGAAACCACAAAAGAACTTATTACCACACTCGAGTCAAACGCCTATAGAGTTATTTCTCAAATCTTATCCAATAATCGTTAACCCGTATGAATAACACATAACACTGTCACCATAAATAGAGCAAAATAAACAGAATCACGTGTTACTAATTTAATTCTCCACTCTCTCTAAAGATGAATTCGACCCTTACAACTAGAGTAAATATAATTGTTCTCGCTTTGTTTCGAAGGCTAAACTACATTTCACTAATTATTTTCATTTATGAATATAGATTCTTTCAATTCTATCTGAGCTGTGTCTCAACACATTCTACGACTTTCCATACCACCACGCCACTCACCAAATAGTAGAAAATCACAATTTAGATACCTGTAAGTCATTATTATTATTATATCGAATCTATTTAACCAAAAATCCTTAAGGTATGGTTGTGTCCGGATCATAATCCATCACAAATTCTTATTACCGTTATGCTCAATAACCATTACCATCATCTCAAAGTCAACCTTCTTAATCGACAAGACACCTTAAACCCAGTTATACCAATCAAATCTAATGGAATAACCCAATTTTATGCGCACTCTCACTAAAATTCTTAATTGCCTTCACACAAGTATACTCACTGCTACTTTCTTTATCCATAAGCTTATCATTCTGATATCGATCCACTCCCTTGGAGTTTACGATTAAATTATAAGTCCTCACTTAGAATTCTCGAGATACACTTCACAACCTAATACGCATTAATCATACCAAAATCCACCACTAAGATCTTTCTTATAAACAATGCTTACCCCAAGCGTCCGTAGTAACAAACTAGTTGGATTTTCAAATGTGAATGCAACATCAATTCTCATCATATGAGAAGATGATACAACTGATAACTTCTTAAGTAGTTAGTAATCACACTAGATAATCGATGCATTTATTTTTGTATTCCAATAGTACCACATCGTGAAAGTTTGATAGATCCACCACTAGAATACATCATACCCACTGTAAAGATCATACCTAGATAGTCTACACATTTCTATCCATTACGTAATTGTCATACATTACCAACGCATTTCAGTCTCCAGTCAAAGTCGATATCACCCTTTAGTAGGTAAGGTCAATAGCGGAAGCAACACAACTCGTAACCCTAACCAAATAATCACAAGTACCGCGGTAGTAGACTTATAATAACCCTTCTTGATATACATTCATCCTATCAAATCACTGTAGAAATTTTGATCTCGATTAGCGCAAAATTATCCTCATCACTCACTATGTAACTCAATCTTTCACGACGAACTTCACGGTCTGTAGTCTCTGAGGGCACAATGCTCACAACATAGTCATTCCCCTAATTATACCATTCTCAATTATAGAACCACTTCAAACATTGGGTAGGCCAAACAAGCATCATTCTCGATTCTTAACCACTATCCAGAAATATAAGACTCATATAATCCTCCAAACCATTGTTCCTATTCCTATGCCCTATCCTCAAAGTACCTTATTAAATCATAACCTTACTCACTCTTTTAAAATCATCGTGTATAACAAGTCTCACCATATACCCTTTTCATAAGTTGATTACTTCCATCCTCAAATTAGATCTAGACCACGTGATGATATTTCAACTATACGCACATAGAATTAGGCAAGAGTCACCACAATATGTGAGAGAATGGAATGAGGCAATAGAAAATAGATTGGATCAAGGGCGCACGATAGAGAATCAAAAGGTAAAGATATTTCCTAATAGTCTTGACAGCCTCTCGAAGATAAGTACAGACGTCTCTGTTCTGATCCTCAAGACTCTACTTAGACTCGGCTTGTATACACGTGAGACCAATGAACCTGGGGCTCTGATACCATTTTTGTCACGACCCAAATCCGTGTGTGATGGCACTCATCTCAACCCACCGAGATAAGTCCGCCTAATAACCAACAGAAAGTAAATGCGGAAGTAATAAAGATAAAGCAAGGTTTAACTTAGTCAAAAATAAATAAATAATATCAAAATCCCCCAAGACTGGTTGTCACGTGTACAAGCCACTAATACATTACCGAAGTGCGAAAGAGAATACAGTCACAATGTCTTTGTCTCTAGAATAGGACTAAAACATAATAAAAAAGTAAGAGGTGTCCGCTAGATGGATGTAACAGCTACCTCAACACTCGGAATGATAGCCTCGGAAGTGGTAGAGAACACTAAGAGATCAAGAAGATCCGGGCTCACAACCTACACAAGTGTAGAAGCAAGGGGTGAGTACCAAATAACACGGTACTCAGCAAGTGGATAACTAAAACTAAGCAAAGCTCAATAAATACAAGTACTCCTATCCTCCCAACCGAACCTCCTTAACTACAACCTGCATAAAATCAGCTCAACTCTCCACTTGTACAATAATAACAGTAATACAGTCCACGAATACTCATCAATAGTCTCATCAATGAATCATATCAAGTCAAGTTCAGCATATACAGAACAATAAAGGGGTAAACACGAATTCACAAATATCAACAAAATGCGATGAAATGCAATGAGATGATGCATGTATGTCCTATCGGTACACATCCGCTGAATTACAGTCCGGAACCCATGGGGGACATTTCTGTCCATGTAACCTGCCACGGAGCGTGTGGCCCGTCCCCTCAATATATATATCCTGCCACGGAGCGTGTGGCCAGACCCCTTTGTTTCATAATACCTGCCACGGAGCGTGTGGCCCGACCCCTTTTGTTTCATAATTCCTGCCACGGAGTGTGTGGCCCGACCCCTTTGTTTTATATTACCTGCCACGGAGCGTGTGTCCCGACCCCTTTTATTTCGTATCATTTTCAGTCTCACATAATATGTCAGAACCAATGCAATCAATTCATGTTCATATAATTCACGATAATAACATGACAACAATAATAATATTGCCTATCTCACATCAACATAGTCATTTCACATGTCCAAAATAAACCCATAATCATAACATATCAATTCCACCAATACATGTCATTAGATCACCATTTTATACCCCTCATCTCCATTTTTAAGGTCAATCATATAGTCAATAACCCAGTCCAGTTCTCATTACTCCCTAATATATATGACACAGAAATACAAGCATCTATAAGCTTAAACTGAGGTTTAGAAATTCACTTGCCTTAATTAATCAAGCAATTACACCGGTACTTGAGCCTTCCCTTTTCGTTGGGTCTCCAAATCAATGTAATCTAGTCAAATAAATAACCACAATAAGATTTCGAATCTAACAACACCCATATTATTATATGTCTAGCCTAGATCCAAAACCTACCCAAATCTATAATCAAGTTCTTAATGTTGACGTCAAATAACATGTCAACTCTCATATTTCCAAATTTTAAGCCTAGGGTTAGGTTCTAATTTTCCAATATCATAAATTTAATAGAATTCATAAAATATAATATACCTAATATTTAACTATCTATCTCACCATATCAAAATTCGGGAACTAACTCATTCTATGTCATTGAAGTCAAATCTGAAATTTTCTTTCCAATTATATTCACTCATGATAAAATAAACTCACATGTCAAATTTCAGCTGAAACGGATCGTTATTCGACCCCCAAATCAAGATTTTATGTGAAGAACCCTAGGGTCATATTTTCTTATTTTAGTATTATTTCTCCACCAATATACCCTAAAAATATGTTCATAATCGCATAAAAATTTAATGGAAAGGATGAGAATAATTACCTTGACGCTTTGGAATGAAAATCCCTATTTTTCTCTTCTCCTTTATTTTTCTTTTCTTTCTTCCTCCGTATTTTTTTTTCTTGTTTCTGCGGGTTTTTTTTTCTTGTTTGCCGCCGCACATCTGATGGCTTAATGCCATCAGATTGTATATATATATATAATTTTATTATTATTATTATTATTTATTCCCTTCTTTTTCTTTTCTAAATTAATTATGTACTAAAATGACAAACCCTACTAACCTAATTTATTAAATATAAGAAAAGTGGTATAAGTATTAAATAAATTAACACTTTAGCCCACTAATTAAATGAATTCTCTAAAATTATCCCTCAACTAATTAACTAAAGTTACCGAATAGTCCAAATAACCCATTAAAATTTTACGGAAAGAGTCTCGTATGAAAGGAGGAGGACTCGTTCTCAAAATGACCTAACGGGTCATTACAAGGTTCTTGGAAGATACACATTTATGTGCAATATTCATGAACCTATTAATAACTCTTTTTAATGAAAAACTTCTTCCTTTCAAAAAACTTAATCTTAAAAATAGTGTATCTTTTCTTTGAAAAGGCAATCACCTCTAAACACAATTTTTCTTGAAAGAAATATATTTGAGAGACATTATCAAAAAGTAAAATCATCATTCAAGAATAGAAGTGCAACATTCTTGAATGCTACTTGTTTTGTGGCTTAGTTAAATCCTGAAGATAGAGTTGTTATTTATTCTTTCTTTTGCTCATGGAAGAGACTTCAACTATTTTCAAGAAACGTATTAACGTGCCTCTAAGCCAAGCAAATTTATTTTAAATTTCTTGTAGTATTGTCTTTCTTGTTCTAATAATTTAAAGATAATTGTCTTTATGACTTCTACATCAATAACGATAGTGTTTCATTTTTGCCTATTCTTAATTTTGAAATATTTGATGCAAAGACTTTCCTAGATGGCGTGGAAAGATGAAATTCTTTTTAAGATGATTGAAGTTGACATATGTTCTTGAGAAACTTTATCCTGACGCTCTCGATTATGAGGAAGCCACTGACGAGGCTACTTTGATTAAAGAATAAATTTTCAAGTGACAAGATGATGATTATTTATTTAAGAATTATATTCTTGGAGGAATGTCCAACAACTATTATGATCAATATTATATTAAGTGCAAATTTGGTAAGGAGATTTGGAATATGATTCAAGCTATTTATTTGGTAGAAGAGACAAGTTCAAAGAAATTTTTTGTTTTAAATTTTATGAAGTCCAAATGATTGATGACAAGTTAATCACTGAACAAGTACAAAAAATTCAATTTATAACTAAAAAGATTGATATATCTTAAATTGCTCTTGATGAAAACTTTCATATTGGTGCTATTGTCTCAAAACTTTCTCCATATTGAAAAAAGTACAAAAGCAAATTCTTACTAAAGAAGGACATCAGAGATTATTTGAGCAATTTTTTCATGATTACCTGAATCATTTTCGAACTTTACAGAATTTCGATACGACTCATCTAATGTGGAGAAAGCTAACTTATTTATGTAAATATATTCCTATAATCAGTGTCCAAGTATCAGGTATTCTGCTGAATTTTCTGTCACTTATTCCGTCACATGATAGGTCATTAACAAAGAGATCTCTTCTTATTTTTCTGCAAAATTAGATTGCCTTCCACTATTTCTGTTTAAGTTAGTTCTATATTCTGATATATAGTGGCCATATGACATCCATAGCATTCAATGTTTCACTTGTCTACTAACTTCATCTTATAATGACTTGAAATATTATTGTTGTCAAGACTTCTTTTCCTTTCTTAAGAAATTGAAGAATTTTCCTCAAATATCTGGTGCGAGTGCCTTCCATCACCAGAATCATTTCCTCTCCTTATTCCTCTTCCAAAACTACCACGTTTTCAAGAGTGGTAATTAGATGAGACTTGACGAGCCCTTTCATCACTACTTTGTCGATTCATTTTCTGCTCATGATCAACAGTGAACTCTACAATTCATAGATTGAAAGTTCATTAGTCTCTTTTGATTCCTCAATTGAATAAATAACATAGTTAAATTTTAATATCATGGACCGAAGGATCTTTTCAATAATGGTGAAATTTTTCAGCTTTTCACCATGAATTCGCATTTTTTTTTCTATTGCCATGATCTTCGAGAAGTAATGTGAAATCTATTAACCCATCATCGTTTGTAAAATCTCAAAATCAGCGTAAAGTATTTGTAATAGTGCCTCTTTTGTCTTCGTTGTACCCTGATACTTTTTACATGGAATCCGCATATTTATTTAGAAGTGTAATGAATTATTCCGGTTGTTATGGATAAACTAATGGGGAAGGAATTTGGGCCAAAAAACTAAGTATTAACTTGAAAATTTTGAGCTTAGGCTAGAATTGGACGAAATCTAAGTCAGGTGTGATCTGAGGTAATCCAATAATGGATGGGGGAATGAATTATGAGTTTGATCATTTGAGTTGATATCCAAGACATTAAGCAGCCTGTACAACTTTACGAAATCGAATTCGGGCAAGTAGAACTACCGTGATTGATCTTGGTGTAAAAGAGTAATTTTAGAACGTTGAGGTTTGAGAGTGTGTTGTGAAATCGGAGTTTGAAACTCAAATTTTGAGTCTCTATTTCCATGCAACCCACCACGAAAGGGTTATTCTAGCTATGGGGGGAATCTATGGCGGGGTGGTCCTTCTATGATGGGCCAGTCGCGAGTTAAACATGTAAAAGTCTCAAAAATGGATTATTTCTGCTATTTCATTTTTGGGAGAACAAAGGGAGACCTAGGGCCTTTCTTTTTTGAGTTTTTCACCAATATTTTCTACAAAGGTAAGTAATCTATTCCTCTAACGTATAATTCATTTCTTAGTAAATAGAATCTATAGGAATTAACTTGGGAAAGGTTTTGGCCAGAAATTAATGATAGGAAAAACCTTAGTTGGGTCTTTGCATTACTTGTTATTTTAGACCAAGAAACTCCGGAAGGGAGAAGCTCAGGTTCTTCTAGGACATTCAGGCTTGGTTTCTTGGTATGTGATGGTTTATTTTTCTGTATGTGTTATGTGAATAGAAAAAGATGGAATGAACCTAATGAAATCTATTCGTGATCAATTGCATGCAATGAATATGTTACTTGATTGTGCAAGTGTGTGAAATATTCATTGTGGAATGTTATTGTGATTGTGGTTGTTGGATCGGGTACCACGCCACTATCAGGACCCGATTTCTCAAGTCATGATGGCCCCTACTATAAACCCACCAGTAGGTAAGCTTAAGTCCATAGTTTAGAACCATAGGCAATGGACCATCAAAAGCAGAAGGAAAGAAATGAATAATAATAATAGTAATAGTCAGAAAAGAAGAATGATAACAACACAACAAGATAACCTCCAAGACCTAATATCAGTCGGTAGTCGTGCTACTAAACTAAAGTAAAGGAATACAAGGCTTTTATACAAATACAATAATAGCACAGTTGTCTTCGAATACAAAACTAAAGACTAGCCCAGCCAAAACAGAGGGAGATAGGCAACTATGTACACCAAGAGCTCACCGAAGTCTCCAATATCCAAGAGCTGCCCTACACGATATCAAAATCAATAAAGAAAACTCGTACTATGATCTGCAGGGTGCAGAAGTATAATATTAATATCAACAAGTGGTATTTAGCAGAAATCGGCCGACTGAGCTCCAAAGATAAAGGAAGTATAGAAAACATGTAAGAAAGGAGTATATATCACAAGTAACTAATAAGAATAATCGAAAGCCTGCAGTAAGAAATATCTGATATAAAGAAGGGAGAAGATAGAAAACAAACAAGGAATGAAAGGACGTACCTGGTAACACAGAACCTAAACACGACAACACTCTATGAAGGAGGACAACTAAGTAACAACTTACGAACAAAAGTAAACATAGATATCACATAAAGGCCCAAAGGATCGTATCAACTAAATCCTAACACAAAAAGGTTAGATAAATAGTCAGACAATACCTCCCGAGAGCCTGTATGCCCAGGAGATTCACTCGTAAATAGGTAAAATCGCATGGCATCCCATACTACGGACAGGTACAAACAACTATGCTGGTGATAGGCAATGCATATATGAATAAGAGTTATGCAATAAAACTAGTAGTTTCAAGTTCCTAATACCAAGATATATAAACCAATTTCCAGTCCTGACAAGGAAGTAGGACCTATGCACCTCTCTGAGATCTCCATGGGGGGTTCGGGAATGCCCTATATACTTGCCTGGTCCCGATCTAGGTCCTATATCAATATAAATATCAATCTGTATATCCGATCATCAAAAAATTACTCTGTCACGGTGATCGAAGATAAATAGTCAAAACAGTATTGTTACGGCCCAAACATGGGCCCAAATATGACATGATATTAGGATTCCCAAAGAAACTCCAATCTATCCTCTTAGCATATCATAAGCATACATAAGGTAAATAATAAGCAGAAACTCATAAAAACGTCCAAGAAGACATAACATATCTAGAGAAAATCAAGACAACATAGACTCCTTTACACAGTATGCCCAACATGCCTCTAAATGACTACTTAGGCGGGGACTTGGACATGTTCCTAGCTCACCCTCAAAGAAAGTAGTGACACAACATAGAATAGACTTTAAACATCATCATAGTCTAGAAACAACAATAAAGGAAAGAATGACTCGGATTACCCTCAAAGCATGTAGACACACCACACTAATGTTCAATGGAACTCCAACTAGCCACGGTTTGAGGATGGAGTGTCTCTACATTATGATATAATTTAGGCAAAAAAGTATGCGTTATTACGTTTAAATATACTAAGTATATGGGCAATGCAATGCATAGAAAACCATGTTTGTGCAAATGACCATTTTGAATAGCATGATAGGAGAAGTAGTAAAAATCATAAGTAGTCATAAGAAGGATCAATGAATAATAAACCATAAGAGTATCATATAAAGTAAATGATAGGATTAGTCATTTAAAACATAAAATGGACCATACATATGTGAGAGATAACTGTAACTGGCATTAAAACCATGCGAGCCATAACATGGAATCCAATGATACTCACATCGAGGAGGGAGGCTACTTTCTAAGATAAACTTCGTCCAACATTATCATCATTTAGACCGAGTACTCGCCTCTAGTCCTTGAGATTGGGTACTAGCCTGTAATCTCTTGAGATTGGGTACTCGCCTCTAATCTCTTTCCCTAGGGTGGCATGTAGTTTATGGGACATGAGTAATCACCACTTGTCTACTCGATGCTAAGTACAACATTCCACGTAATATGCATCATACCATAATATAAACATATCATAGGAATAGCTCATCCGTTATCATTCATTACTTTTCATGAGTCATTCATAGGCTTTAATAATTATTCATAAAACTTATTCATACATGTATCTCATTATCATGTGATTCATGTAATGTGGCTATAAGCCTTCCATCATTATGAATCCTCTTTCATAGAAACATCATAAGGGACTAAGTCACCCTCATTCATAAAGCTTGTTTGAAACATCATTAAAATATCATTCACAAACTTTTCATGAGTCGTTCATAATCATTCATTGAAAATACCTTAAAATTCCTGATCAAGACTTATACTTGAAAATAAGGTGAAAAAGGAACATATGATCAATTGACTTGGAAATCATGAAATAGAATTGAAAACATGCATGATCATGTACTAATATCAACCCATATATAATTAATGAAAATAATCTCAATTGGATGCATAATTGAAAATACCTAGAATTAATATCATGAACCCTAGAGATCAATGTAGGAAAATTCATAAAACAAATTCTTTAATTTGATGCAATAACCATAATTTATATTAAAATCGACTCATAATCATAATTTGAATCATAATTCATGCAATTTGAATGAAGATCATAAAATCCATAAAAATATATACTTTAATTAATTGAAAAAGTAGAGAATTTGTTAGGATCCATGGGTGAAAGTACCCTAGGATCAAATACCCATATACCTTGAGTGAGAAGACAAAAGAATTTGAAAGAATTTGAGAGTTTTGATGGAGAGTTTGAGTGAATTTCTTGGGGGTCTTCAATGGAGTCCTTGAGAGCCTTTTGTAGATAGAGAAATATTTGAGTGGGTGAATTGTAGAAGAATGAATTAAAATAGACGTGTAGGTTAGTTTATAGAGCAGAATTAGGCCCTAAAAACGCCCAGATTCATTAACTAACAATTAGGAAAATGTCTTAAGTACCCCCACAAAAATCTAAATTTAGGAACAAGTAAATCACATTTGGAAAATTCGTTTTATGTACAAAAAGATAAAACACACTCCTTACATATGTTTTATGCCTAATTTGTGTAGAAATAAATTTTTGCCAGATTTTGGGTAAAATTGCACTATAGGGGAGCAAGTCCGTGACACGAACTTGCCACACACACTCTCCTGTTTTGTGCAGTTCTTAAAAAAATCATCTTTCGATACACGGGTTCTAAAAATCCACCGAGATTATTTTTCGAATGATTAAACTTCATATATCATATTCCAACCTTCAAATGCCTAGGATATTACAAGTATAGAAAGGGTCGGAAACTCTCTCCGACCAAACCAGTATAAGGAAATGAGCGCATCCTCGATGCGTACAACCCACTATAAATAGTAGCAATAAAGGTAGTACAAACCCTATTTAGAAAATCCGTATAAAATAGTGTGGGTTACAACCTAGCTTTCTCCAATCAATGCCAAGAACCAATGCATACAATGGGGTCGACTGTATCCGTGAGAAAATAAGGATCCAATGCAATGCATTCCATCACCAACATCCAAAAAACACGCAGAATCACATATCATAATGGCTCCACAAACACCTTACCCTATAGAGCATAGAACCAGGACTAACACATGCAACCGACCTCTAACCAAGGCTTATGGCTCAAATCTAATCCTCTAACTCGGCAACGAGGCCACAAAGGGAGATCAACCCTAACTCGGTAACAAGGAGGAGGATATGAAGAAACAGGTGTTGAGCTAGTCAATCAATAGATCCATATCCACCAAAGTATAACCTCGAGAGTACAAACACAACTAGCCCCACCAAACGGCAAAAAGAAAGCATAGAGGATTCTAACTCTAAATCCAGAAATGGGACCCAAAAGTAATTCACAAGCCTAACTGAGTGATAACCACTACACCAAGGCTCCAAAATAGGTGCTACAATAGGGAAGGACACTAAGTCTCAGAAATTCCCTCCAACAATGGCTACATCAACTAAGGATCAGCCCACACTCAATTCTAAGGCATAATTCCACCAACCATCATAAATATCACACAAGCCACCAAAAATAGGCTAATCAAGGCCAAACTAAGGCATAATCCATAATTTTACCTACTAGGTTGGAAGTCTCATAAAGGCAACCTAGTCTAAGGCTCATACTGGGACAAAGAAATAAAAACTTAGGAATTGAGCCTATCCTATCATATATAATCTAAATCACAAGAAAATTATACTATACAATACCTCATAAAGCTCAATCAAAAGAAAGGAGACCGTAGCCTACCTTAAAGCCGAACACGAGGGCTTCAAGTCTACTTCTCGATAGTTTTCTGTTCCAAAATAAACTCCAATCTCCTCCACGCTATCAAAATATTGATCACCTCATCAATATGTACGTTTTGATATCAAAATCGTATTTTTCAAAGATGGACCCAAAATTGGATCAAAAATGGGATTGTGGACCTACAATGGGAATCCCGAAATCGACTCCGTATAAAGGTTCTAAAGCATTATTGAGCTTGTAGCTCAAAATGGAGCACAACTTGATAATCAAAATGGAAGGAATCGACCTAACAAACTAAATCACCAATAAAGTTTGAAACTAAACTAGGGAAGCCCCCTTGGGGCAGAAATTACCTCAAACTATCGCCTTGCATGCTTCCCCAAACATACCAACATGTATCCACAATTAATACCAACCTACTGAAGTTGGAATCGCTCAAATTGGAGCTTCTTAGCTCCCAAAATCAAAGAAAAGGAAATGGGAGTTGGGGCTATTTGTGTCTGGTCATGCATGATGATCGCAGAGCACTAGGCTCGTGATTGCGAGCTACAAGGAAAATGCACTTCACGATCCTGGCAATGAACTTGCGATCACGAAGGCCTATTAGATAGAGGTTCGTGAATGAGGCAGGAAGCATCGCGATCGCAAAGGACAAGGGTGGCTTACACCAGCATTTTGGCCAAGTCCAAATTCTCTGACGGGGTGCTCGGGATTCATTTAGAATCCCGTGAGGGAAAATGAACTATGCTATCTCACCAAATTCAACATTCTAGACTCAACAGTATATCAAAAATTTCAATAGATGTCATTTCGACAAAAAATGGGTCTCACATCCATGCACCATTTTTGCTAATTATACAAAGAGGCTCAAAATAAGACAAGAAGCCTCAAAAACTGCACAAAGAGTCATTTTAGACCAAACTCAATATTCTAGAGCTAACTGCGCTAATAAAATTTTAATATGAGCACATTTATCAAGAATATTGACCAAAGTCAACCGTAGGCTAAAGCTTGAAGGCTAAAATGCCTAATGCCTCAAACTCGCACCGAAAGGCCTAAGACTCGAGCCGAGCATGCTACTAGCCTAAAATAACCATTTTGGACCTGAAGGAACTATTGAAATTCCATTCTGAGGTCATCTTCCTAGAGTTTTCACTGAAGTCAACCGTTTAAACTCCAAGGGATCCAAAATAGGGAATTAGTCATAAAACCCAAATGAACGATCGGGCGACCGAACTGTCAGTGCTAGTAAGTCATAAATAGCTTGGGGTCACTACAGGAAAGTTCTATACGCTAAAAAGATCGAAAAAGAGGAAAATGACCTGGAGGGTCATTACAATATTCACTACTAAAAGAACTTTCGTTCTCTAAAGTTAAGGGATACTAAAGAACCCAAGGGAATGAAAAGATTATAATGCTAGGTTCGCAAGCTTCACCAGAACTATAGACACCTTCTTAGGTCGGACAACACCAACCCAGAACTCACGCAAAAGGGGGAACTCTCAAATCCACATCTTTTTTTCATAACTCAAAAAAACTTCCAATTCCTCCGTTTCACTATTGACTTCCACCCAACAAAAACAAACTCAGCTGAATGCAACAGACCAACCCAAGATAAACCAGAACCACACAGATACCTCATAATTAGGCGGCCAACAGATAAGAGACGATGTTATAACTTCCAAGTTGAATTCTTTGCTTTATACTCCAAACTCAAGACTCTTTAGTTATCATGGGTATACTACCCATCCTAAACCACCATAACAACTCCCAACACCATCTAATCATTACCCAAATAACCACAAAGGAAATGCAAGCAACACCTGATCATCGAAGAGCGACAAGAACTCAAAGTAAGTAACTCAGCCCAGGGCACAAACCCAAAGTTTTACCTAATGACACCTAAAACCAATGACTTGAGTCTGAAATCTATCTTTCAAAACTGAAAAGGCTACTCCAAGGGACAACCAAATCTACGGGTAGAAAAGTCGTACCAAGACCCACTCTAATACCACTTTGCTGCCAACAGAACTTTTAGAAAGCCAAACCTATATGAGACTCTAATATTGTGGCAATCAAAACTAATTCCATGAATCTATGTACCACTCCCCGAGTGCAAATCTAAGTCAATCCTTCCAAATCAGGAGCAAAATTGATCCAATAAATAGTTAATAGTATCTCAAACTTGCTAAAACTGACTCGATGGAACCGATCCGTTGAGCAAGCACCATAAGTCGACTTGTTAGTGCGATTCTAAGCTAACCACCCAAACGTAATAGAAGCTGAGCTGGTAGGTAGCGAGTAAATAGATCAAATCATCAAAAGCGACCCAAAAGAAGCTGAACCACGGTAAGATACACCACAAGAAACACTAACAACTAACTACAATGACACACAAGAACCTTGCACCCTGAACAAGAACTCAAGAGATGATTCCACGAATTACTTTGACCCCATCCTGAGGCTAAGCCTTCTAAGTAAAATTCCATTTGCCCATAGAAGCCAAAGTCTAAATTAGTCAAAGCACACCACAACAGAAGACCCAAATAAATAATCTAACTCTTTGAACAATCATCACACCTGCTATAGTATACTGGTAGACCCAAGGTACCACATGAAATCACCAAGATTGAAGGTAGTCCTGGTTGTAAGGTAAAACAAGCCTGTAATTGAAATTTCCAGAACATATTGACCAACCACCTAAAAGTCCATAAATCACAAGAGCACACCAAGGTTAATCTGATAAACCATGACTTATCAATATAAACACTTTGCTCAACAATCACCCTTCCCGCTAGTTGTTAGTCGGTCATATGCATAAGAAAACCAATATTTCCATAAACCTAATAAAACCTTTTTTATATGATGATTCAAGCTAAAACATCACATTCTTAGATTAACCAAAGACAAATCCATTTCCAACCTTCCCAACTTAAACATAGCCAACTGACACCACATTACATAACCAGGTGAGCCAATAACTTAACCATCAAACTTACCATGAAAAGAAAATTAACTAATCTGAAGGGCAAACCTCAACTTTGCCACCTTAGGAACTAAGAATAGGAGTTCGAAAAAAGAAAGAATCGACGAACAAGATCTATAGTAGACCATGAGGGCCATAACTTCTAACACACCCTTCTCTCGGCAGCAACCTCACACTAGCTAAGCACGCTAGGGGAAGCAAACTAGAAAGGGGGAAAGACTAAACCAAGAAAGCTCTAAAATGGCTAAACAAAAATCAACAAGAGCAATCAACTAAGCTCAACATCCACAAGATATAACTCTACCACTACTGCAACATAACTGTAAAACCAATAAGATCTACTTCTAAAAGAAATCACCTATGGAAGATAAGCACATATACATAAATCCAAGTAAAGTTGTCATAACAAAAAATGGGTAGGTAATCAGACTAAATAAGCACTCCCACATAAGTCTATATAAAGTAATTACCAGAGTTACAAGATGAATCTAACGAGTCAAGTAATCATCGATGGGTACGAAGACCCTAATACCCAAGCACTACAAGTAGGAAAGGTCCTAAAAACAAAATTTGTACAGATCCGATTGATACCCGGAACCTCATCCTCTATCTGACCTACAAAAGAATGGGATGGAGTGCACTTGGATCCAAACCAAACACCTGTACCACTAAATGCAGCACTTAGGGCACCACTTCTAACTGACTATCCCGGGGACCTATGAGCCCTATTTTGTCGAGCCTGTTGCCTGCGATGTGTGACTGTAGGACGATCCCTGGTCAAATATCCTAACTCATTTCATGTATAACACCTCTACTAACTGTAACCCATTGAGATGGAGTGGCTGGCATAGAATGAACCCCATAATTTGAATGCTCATAATGAATACCCTAAGAAGTCTGTCGTAAACTCCGACCATCGTGGGTACCAGATCATGTCACAAGACCGACTCAAACCTAAGGTGCTCCTGCCATGGGTCTGGTAGGTCTAGAGTGATGCTGACCCTCACTAGGATGATGCCTACCTCGGGGCGAGATGCTACCTCTACTGCGCTAACAGCAGGATATCCTACCTCCATCTCCGTAAGTCTCCATACATGCATGCTCTATATACCTCACTAACTGACCACCTAGGGAAAAGTAGACACAATTGCTATCAAGTGTTGTGATGATAAATGTAGGGGAAGCTCAATCCATCAATAAACCCCTAAATCAACCTTTGCTCAGTAGGAAACAAGGGGGGATTCTGTGCGACCCACTTAAAAAACTCAATCATATATTCAAAAATCAGCGAAGAACCCTGCTGAGGACCAACAGATCCAACTCTAGAATAAGAATCGCTGGATGCACCTAAAACCACATCTTTCTGTAGTGTATACTCATCGAGATACAGGATCTCTAATGATGGATCCAAAGAAGCTGAGGTGGTCATAGATACTATCGAAGCCTGGGTAGTATGTGCTGATGCTCTAGCCACACCCATCAACAAACTCGTACTATCCATCTAAGGAGGATTGAATTCCAAGAAAGAATTTAAATGTTGATCAAAGAAATTTCACACAATAAGGAATCAAGAATAGAGTTTTCCTAAAATTCCCTATAGCCTCCCGAAGATAGGATGACGTCTCTGCACCGATCCGCAGGACTATACTAGGTACTTGCTTTTATACCAACGATACAAGCAAACATAAGCTCTAATATCACTCTGTCACGATCCAATTTCTCAAGTCATAATGACACTTATTATCAACCCCCTATTAGTTAAGCCTAACCCCATAGTCCAGAACCATAGGCAACAGACCATCACAAGTAGAAGCAAAAAGAAGCGAATACTAATAATAATAATAATAATGATAATATGATAATAATAATAATAATGATAATAATAACTATAATAATGATAATGATAATGATAATAATGATAATAATAATAATAATAATAATAATAATAATAATAATAATAATAATAATAATAATAATAGAATAATGATGACAATAATAATAATAGAATAATGATGATAATAATAATAATAGAAGAATAATGATGATAATAATAATAATAGAAGAATAATGATGATAATAATAATAGAAGAATAATGATGATGATAATAATAATAGAAGAATAATGATGATAATAATAATAATAAAAGAATAATGATGATGATGATAATAATAATAATAATAAAAGAATATTGATTTATCGAACCAACAATTTTCTAAACCCCCTCTTCCCGTTGGTATCAGAGCCATGATAGATATTAAGAACATAGAAGTAGATATTACCCAAAACATGTCCACTTTGGATATTAATAGCAAACAAGAAACTAGTGAAAATAAATTTGATAAAATAACTAACTCGTTAAGATGCGATGAAAATTTTAACGATATAGATATAGAATGAAAAGACATCCTACTTTTGCTAACATAAAAATAGATAATACTTATCTATGGAAATTTAGAAAACATCTAAAAGATACCCAAAAAGGCAGGGAAAAATGCAAAAAGTTGTTACTTTTACTTCAGAAAGATAATAATGGTAATGAGAAAGATTCTATTATTAGAACAGAGCAAATATTATCCGACTATGACAGGGTCATAGAAGAACTAACTGATAATATAAAATTTATCAAAATTGAAATTGACACTCATCCTTCTAGTATAGGATAATGAAAAAACTACCGTCTTTTTCAGACATAAGATTAGACCACCATCTATATTGAATTTTTCAGAAAAATTTAAAGATTGTTAAAATAAAAGACGAAGCTTATAAACTATATTTAAAGGGATTAGATCTCGATATGACTGAGCAGATAAAAAGAACACAAAAAAACTATACTCTCTAATAATGATGATATAATAGGAGAAAGATATAATATAAAACTAATTCAAAACTACTATTCCAAAAAGCACACAGCTAGTTTAGGATAAAATGGACAACAAACCTCATTATAAATTACTAAATGAAGAAGACCTTTAAAAATAGAACAAGATCTATATGAAATACAAAGAATGATAATTTATTTTGGAAACTTAATAATTAAAGAAATCCAGAATTTAAAAGATATGTTAACACAAAAAGAAATAAAGATTGATGAAGAACCTGTAGTTAAAACCATAGGAACTATAAGATCTCATATTGCAAACATAAAAATACCCGAGGGATACGGAGGAAATAATCTAAAATGGTAAGATCAGATTCAGAAAATTCTGAAATAGAAGATCTCATAATAAATATAAAAAGCACCAAGTTAAAAGACGAAGGTGACATGATAAACCTAAAAATGGATGTTAACAAACCAGAAGACATAGATTTTAATCCTAACATTACCGAACTTCCCACTAAGGCTGAGACTAGCCAAAGTTTTAATAAACCCTCTAGGGCTTATGCAGGTATAAATGTTGCTCTACGAGCAAAAGATAGTCATACGCCAATAGGATCAATGAAAAGCGAATCAATTAATCTATTTGGAATATACCTAGATTTAGATTGTATTAATAATACTGAAGAAGCTATAGATAAATGTGAAACTTCTTTAAAGATAGCAGTTATAGTAAAAAAAATGAATTATGATACAACTAAATATTTTATAGAACAAAGTCTATTAAATATGGTATTAATATTTTGGCAAAATCTAAATGAAGCCTCTAAAATTGATATTTTCGACACGGATGATAATATTGCCAACCTAATTACAAGGGCTATAGAAGCTATAAGATTAAAATTTGCTGGAGAAGGTAATTCCTTAAAAGACCCTGCAATGATAAAGAAGTATGAAATTGCCTTGTTACGATTGCAACTATGTGATATGTGCGAAATAGATAAATATATTTGTATTTTTCAAAATTATTATTACTATGTTTATAATAGAGTAAAAACTACAGAAATGTATTTACCAATGTTTTTCACTAAGATACCAGACCCTTGAGGCAAAAAATTAATAGATACTTATAATCCCGGAACAACAGATACTTTAGTGAAAAGAATAACCCACTTAAAGGATAAATTAAGCACGTGGTGTACAAACGCCATATTAGCCAAGGCAACTAAAGGTTTAAGAAAGAAAATAAGTATTTGCTGTGATAATCTAAAATGCCAATAATGATTGGGTGTGAAAGTTTTTATTATTACAAAAAAGATTAAAAGAAAATATAAAAAGAAGAGACTCTTTAAGAAAAAATATTTTAAAAAGTGGAAAGCTAGATATTACAAAAAGAATAGATATACTCGATATCAAAAACCTTTTTACAAAAGGAATAATAAAAGAAAAAATCCAAAAGAATGCAGATGTTACTACTGTAAAGAGATAGGACACTATGCCAATAGATGTCCAAAAAAATTTGCTAATAATAACAAAAAAGTAGAAATCGATGAGGATATCGAAGAAATGATAAATTCAGAAGAATTTATACAACTAAATAATTTTGAAGAAGTTGAATCAGATGATACAATTTTTATATTAACCGATACGCATTATTATTCTTCATCAGAAGAAGACAGTCAAGATGAATAATGAAATAAAAACTATTCAGGATATAATAGAAGAAACGATAGAACAAACAGGAGAATATAAATAAGATATACTTATAGATAAAACAAAATTAAAACAAATACAAAAAGAAAAGTTTTCCTTGACTAATTAATCAGAATTTGACGTAAATATACTTGAAAGATTCGGATTAAGAAAATGACAACATCATTTGTTTTACGGATTAAATATCCAAGAAAGAGCTCTAGAAGTTTCTACTACTTTTAATAAAGTAATGATTCTTTTATTATCCAAAAAAGATATCCAAGATAAATTACGAAAAATAAAAACTGAAATAAGAAATACTCTTGGATGAATACATTTAGGAGCAATCCAGATAATAATAAAATCCACATTCCGAGAAGGATTAGATACCCCAATAGATTTAGCTATTATAGATAATAGGATAATAAATAAGAAAGAAGCTTGCTTAGGAATACTATGAGGAAATTTACAATACGGAAAGATTAAATTTAATGTTTATCCTAGAATTTCATACCATCTTCTAGATAAAGACTTTGATAAAACATTAAGCTTAATACAAAATTTTAAAAGAAAAGACTTCTTTCACAAATACAATAGACCCTATTCAATAACATATGTAATCTCATATGTTATTTCAAATACACATTATTCAGATTGCTTTGCCATAAAATATACAATAGATTATCCGCATCTATTCGAAGAAGTCAGCCAGATACAAATGCCTAGTATAACACAGATACAAGAAATAGAAGATACGTCAGTAGACTTAGATTTACAACTTAAACCCTTGTATAACCAACCAGATCCAACCTCTCGATTATCTTTTGATGAAACTCGAGTCATAAACCCTGCAGCGATAATGAGAAAAACGCAAGCAGAAAGATTTATAAGACCTATTTTAGAAGCAAAGAATGATGAAATAAAAAGTTATAAGATAAAAGACGAATATTTTAACGGCATAAGATTCGTTCCCATTAACATCTTAGTAGATACAAGAGCTAGTGGAAACTACATTAGCCTCAAATTATGTGATCAACTCCAACAATATAAATTAAGAGAAAAAGACATGAGATAACAAACATGATAGAAACCATTTTAAAATTCAAAGATAACACTATTCCTATAAGATTATTAGTTGAACCAAAAGAAAACAATGATGCTTTAGAAATCTTACTAGGAACTACGTTCCTAGATAGTGTAAAACCATATGATATACTTGATCAAGGTATCAAGATTACTTATGATAATAAGTTAATCTTCATATCAAAATGACAAGCCAATATAATATTTATATACCTATTGGAATAACTGTAATGACCCTCAAGGTCATTTTTGGAATTTTTATAAAATGACCATTTTTACTCCTCCCTTTAGATGCTCGAGTCGTTTCTGATTGGTACCTAGTGTTGATTTTTAGAAAATCCTATTAAAAGTTAAGTCTTTGGAAATTTTGAGTTTTCATAAGTTTTAAGTATTAAAAAGTGGTATTTGGGGTCAATCAAAGCTACAGGTCTTGGAACAGAATTCTGTTAATTCCATCAGCTCTGAAATATCGAAATTGGCTTAGGAGACTTTACGGAATCAGTTTTGGAGTTGTAACGAAGTTTTGAGGCCTTGAGTTGAGAAATTGAGAAATTTTAAGTCAAGGTTTGATTTTGGTCAACTTTTGAAATTCCGATACTCAAAATAGAATTATGACGACTCCGTTGGATTTGGGAGATGGTTTTTGTTATAGAAGAAGTGTTGGTTGAATTTTTAGAGGTCCCGAGTCCGTTTTGGTATTTTGAAGGTCTAAGTTAGTTTAGTTGCGACTTTTTGTGTTTTGGGTCAACGAGATCTCGAATTCAAATTATTATGGTTCCATCAGCTCCATAATGACCAAATTAAGCTTGTAGCACTGTTGGAATGACTATTGAGGAAATCGATACGAGTTTGGGGTCATTTGGCGCTTTTGACTTTGAAAGTTAGTCTATGGTTTACTTTGGTCAATATTCTTGGAAAACACGCTCAAATAAAAATTTTGACAGCGCGGTTAGTTCCGGAATGTCAATTTTGGTCTAAAAAGACCCGTCGTTCTTTTTTAGAGGCTTCCGGACTAATATCGAGGTCCGTTGTGGAATGTGACTTAAAATGGCTCTTGGGTGTGGGACCCACTTTTTATTAAAATAATCTCGTATGAGAATTCTGAATGCTCCATTGAGTCTGGACTTCGAATTTAGTGGGGTAGCATATTTGGTTTATTTTTATTGGATTTCGAACAAATTTCGAGCACTCCGTCGGAGATTTTGGACTTTTCCAAAATCTATTGCAGCAACAGTAGCAAAGCCATTTTTGGGTTTTTTTTTCTAACTTTAAAACCCATAACTTGAGTTATATAGATCCAAATTGGGTGATTCAAAAGACAAACTTGTGAGATTTTTCGTGAAGAACGTATTGGAGAGATTGAAAACTGATTTGGAGCATTCGATTCAAGTAAAAATTATAATTTTATTTGCAGCAGTGTCCATTTTCAGAATGAATTTTTGAAGAACTTTAACAAGTTATTTCTTGACCTATTTAAATCCGATTTGGGTGATTCCAGAGTCTATATTGCGTGGAATATTTAGAAGAACATCGTGAAAGTTTCAAAATATAATTTTGGCATATCGTTCAAGATAATAAATTGATTTTTAGCTGCAGATTTAATATTTTTCGAAATCAAATTTTGTTGAGTTTTGAAAGAGTGTAACTTGGTCAATATAACTTCATTTTGAGTGAGTTTTGAGATAGATTGTGGGGTTTTTCGCAAGGAACGTCATGGTATAATTTTTTTTGATTGAAAGATTTTCTTTTTTGAGAAATCAACGCGTAAAGAGGCTGCCTTGTTTGTTTTATTAGTTGAAAATGTGGGAATTGATTGTTGATTGTCTTGCGTTATTTTTCCACCCCAAACTATATTATAAATCTGATTTGTGAGCTTTGGGAGATGTTTAGAACCTGTTTTGTGGGTCAAATCTGGAATTTTATATGTGAGTCTAACATTTTCCATTTTAGACTCTGAAATTGGTCTGTCACTAAAAATTATGAAATTAGTGTCTAAACAACCATATTAACATCACAGTTCTTTTTTTGATAGCGTGGAAGCATTTCGACATATTTTGAAAGGGAAAAACTCCGATAAAGTAATTTGGAGCCCGCGTGTTTAGCCTACAGGTAGGCTACGGTTTTACCTTTCTTTAGATTGAGATGGAATATGTGAAAGCATGTTGAAATAGTTGAAATTTGGGGTGGATAGTTTGATTGTATATTTTAGGTGTTAGAAATCATGTTTTAGGCTTGTTACCAGGTTTTTCAGATATTTAGAAGCATGCGTATCTTGTCGTTATTTGTTAGTATTATAAGGAGAGTTGAATGAGCATGTTGTTGATACTGTGGGGTAAGTTGGCCTTAGTATAGGATGTAAACTTGGTTTAGATGTCCCGACATCACTCCGGTGGACTTAGATCCCTGTAGAATGGTGTAGCGGGCTAGTGCCGGGTAGTTTGACCTTAGTTAGGTATTATCCTCATCCATAAATTGATATAATTGTGACCTTCATGATGCGCCGATAATACTAGATTTCGTGATCATTGACTTTGGCTCTGATTCCAGTTTTGGCGGCATATCGGTTAACTCATTTAGAAAAAGATTTTTGGTACTGTTGTACTCTAGTTGGGAAGTAGAATGTTTGGCATCATGGGATAAATTATCTATGATCATCCGGGTACCAAGTCCCGGCCTCTATTCTGAATTATCGGAGAGCATCTGGGTACTCAGCCCCGGCCTCTACCAGCTTGCTAGTATGATGAGCATCCGGGTACCCAGTCTCGGCCTTGATCATACCGATGTATTATGACGAGCATCCAGTTATCCAATTCCAGCCTTGACCGCACTTATGTATTATGGCAAGCATCTGGGTACCTAGTCCTAGGCTTAGCCACTTTGAACATTTGGGTGAGCATCTGGGTCCCAGTCCCGACCTCGACCCCTAAGTCACTTCTAGATCGATTGAATCTTAGAGATTATGGGTTCGGAAATGATATAGTACTTCGGTTCCTAACATCGCAAAATTTTGGTTCCTAGCCTTGGTAGTTGTAGCTATTCTGTGTACTCGACGGGCTTATGGGGGTTCATCTGAGTTTTTATTTAACTTGCGCACGAGTGTCCTGGCTAGGCTTATGGGGGCTCAGTTGGGTATAGTTAGCTGTAGTTCTCATAGGTAGTACTCTTCTCCATTTTGATGCTTATGTTGACTTCTATTTAGGCTATTCCTCTTTTTTATATTGTTTTTACCTTTTCTGCTCAGTCGGCCTATGATGCCTACTAGGTACCTATTGTCTTGGTACTCATACTACACTATGCATCTATTTTCGTGATGCAGGACTAAGCACCAGCTACCGCTGTGGATAGATCAAGCCTTTTGCTATCAGCTTCGGAGACTAAGGTGAGTACTTGGCGTTTTTGGATCATTCTTGTCTCCTTCAGTATGGATGACCCGTCTTTTACCTTTGAGACTAGCCAATTGTTATATATATTTTTGGTCCACTTTCGGGACTTGTACTCGTCTTTTATTTTGTAGCAGCTCTGTACTTGTGACTTTCAAGTTTTGAGAGAGATCTTTAGTTGTTTATACCATGTTTTGGTTTACTTCCTCTTATTCTTTCTGCTTATCTTTATAATTCGTTACTCTTATTTAGTTTCTGCCCTCAAATCCATTACTTAAAGTTCCAGGTTGACGGGTTTGCTTACCTACTGGTGGGTTATACTAGGTGCCATAATGACCTAAGGAATTGGGTCTTGACAAGTTGGTATCAGAGCCCCAAGTTCATTGGTTTCACTTGTAAAGAGCTAACGTCTAGTAGAGTCTCACGGATGGGTGCAGAGATGTCCGTAACTTATCTTCGGGAGGCTAGAGGATGTCATTAGGAATATTCTCTATGTTGTATCATTTTGTGCAGTGTTGTGTCTCATTGATTTGATAAAATCTCATTTGTTCCACTCTTTCGCAGAGATGGTTTGTACACGCGGTACCAAGGCTTGGCATGCCTAGAGGTCATCCTTGTGGTACAGGTAGGGGAGCAGAACTAGCTCCCGACCCGGAGATAGAGCCAGAGATGGTAGAGGAGCATCAGGACGCTCCTATTCCTACTCAGCCAGAGGGACCACCACCACCAATACAGCCCCCAGCTGTACCAGTTATGACCCCATCACTACAAGCAGCGATTCTGCAGTTCCTCACAGCTATTGGGGTTGTACCACAGGCCCTAACCCTAGTAGCAGGCATACCAGCACCGCGGGATCTGCCCTTTCAGCCGGCACCTGAGGTTTAGCTGCCTCCACCAGTTGTTGCAACCCCGCCAGCAGTTTTGGAGGGTATGATGTCATTGTAGGATAGAAGATATTAGGGGTATTTCAGAGACTGTCACCCCCGACATTTTCTAGAGCTATTGGCGAGGATGCCATGGAGTTCTTGACTACCTATCAAGAGTAGCTCCATTTCTTGGGTATTGTGGAGTCTAGATGCGCCGACTTCACTGCTCACCAGTTCAGAGGGGCAGCCAAACAGTGATGGTGCTCTTATTTGTAGTCCAGACCAGCTGGGTCACCACCATTGACATGGGCCCAATTTGTAGAGGCTTACTTAGCTCGATACATCCCTAGGAGTGTTAGGGACCGACTTCGGGATTAGTTTACTCGGTTGGAGCAAGGCCACAAGATGATTGCATAGTACGAGGCTAGATTTCATCAGCTTTCCCGATATGCCACTATGATTTTACCCATTGTGGAGGAGCAGGTACGATGTTTTATGTATGAATTGTGACCTTACCTGAGGTTGGGTATCAATCACCTTATTTCTATGGGTTGCGCTTTTCTAGATATGGTGGATCATGCATGTACGATCGAGATTATTCATTGTCAGGCCCAAGGGAGCAGTGATAAGAGACCCAAGCATCAGGGTAGCTATAGTGGGTCCCATTCTAGAGGTCATGATATTTATGACAGGCCCCGCCAGCAGTTCCAACAGGATAGGTACCAGTAGGGTCAATCCAGTCGGCCAATTCAAGCCACCCTGCCAGCAGTTGAGGGTAGTCAGCCCTATTTGGGGGGTTCCACCATTGGGCAGAGCTCGAGGGGATCAGGTCTTCTTCTTTTCTATCGTGGATGAGTTATCACAGGTCGTTCAACTTTAGGATGCTTCGATTGTGGCTTATTGGAGCATTGGGCTAGGGAGTGTCCCAGCCAGGCTAGACCATTGGTAGTAGCACCACCTCCACAAGGAAGTATAGATTGGGGTCATGGCCGCGGCAATAGTCAGCAGGGTGTTCGAGGAGGTTCTCAGGGAGGCAGGTCAGGTGGTAGGGAGAATGTTCATGGGGGAGGCCGACAGGGCCACTTCTATGTTGTTCTGGCGATGCAGAGGCTGAGGCATCAGATGATGTTATCATAGGTACTATCCTTATTTTTCAATAGACTGCTTCAACTTTATTTGATCCAGGTTCCACGTATTCTTATGTGTCTATATATTTTGCTCCACATTTGGGTATTCCTTATGAGTTACTTGAGGTCCCGTTATATGTTTTGACCCCGGTAGGGGATTTTTTAATAGTGGATCAGGTTTATAGATCCTGTGTTGTGACTATTCAGGGGCATGAGACTCTATTAGATCTTATTTTACTTGATATTCTAGACTTCGATGTTATTCTGGGCATGGATTGGCTATCCCCTCATTATGCAATTTTGGACTATTATGGCAAGACCATTACATTAGCCATGCCTGGTACTCCCCCAGTCTTATGGTAGTCTATTTATAGTCGCTCACCGACTCGGATCATATCCTTTATACAGGCCCGATGGCTAGTTACATCTGGGTGCTTGGCGTACTTAGCATATGTCCGTGATGTGTCTAGCAAGGCCCTTACTATTGATTCAGTCCTTGTGGTTAGGGAGTATACTGATGTCTTCCCCACTTCCCTACCTGGTCTACCCCAGAGAGAGATATTGACTTTGCCATAGATTTGGAGTTGAGAAATAAGCCTATTTCTATACCACCTTATCGTATGGCCCCTATAGAGCTCAAAGAGTTCAGCGTGCAGCTTGAGGATCTTCTAGGTAAGGGATTTATTCACTCGAATGTGTCACCATGGGGCACGCCCGTCTTGTTTGTTAAGAAGAAGTATGGGACTATGCAGATGTGTGTTGATTACAGACAGCTGAACAAGGTGACGGTTAAAAACTGTTACCCCATGACTCATATCGATGATCTATTTGGTCAGCTTCAGGGTGCGACCGTATTTTCTAAGATTGACTTGAGGTTTGGCTACCACCAGTTGCAGATTAGAGCAGCCGATATTCCTAAGACTGCTTTTCAGACTCGCTATGGCCACTATGAGTTCCTTATGATGTCTTTTGGGCTTACCAATGCCCCCGCATCTTTTATGGACCTTATGACTCGATTATTCAGGCCTTATCTTGAGTCCTTCATAATTGTATTCATCTATGACATACTGGTATACTCGCGGAGTAGGAAGGAGCACGTGTAGCACTTGAGGGTTGTGCTCTAGACTTTGAGAGATCAACAAATTTATGCTAAATTCTCAAAGTGCGAGTTTTGGTTGGAGTCTGTGGCATTTCTAGGACACGTGGTGTCTAGAGAGGGTATCAGAGTGGATCCGGCGAAGATTGAGGCTATTCTTGGTTGGGCTAGGCCCACATCTATTATGGAGATTCGGAGTTTTATTGGATTGGTTGGGTATTATAGACGATTCATTGAGGGTTTCTTTACCATTGCAGCCCCATTGACCCATTTAACCCGCCAGGATATTCCCTTTATGTGGTTTGAGGAGCGTGAGTTGAGCTTCCGGAAGGAGTTGCTTACCACCACTCCTGTTCTGACTCTACCAGTTGAGGAAGGGATCTTTTTGGTAGATTGTGATGCTTTTGGTGTAGTTCTTGAGTGTGTACTAATGCAGCGTAGCCGTGTTATTGCTTATGCTTCTAGACAGTTGAGAGTGCACGAGCGCAACTACCCCACCCATGACCTAGAACTGGCGACGGTAGTTTTTGCGCTCAAGATGTGGAGGCACTACTTATATAGAGTCCATTGCGAGATATATACAGATCACCGCAGCTTACAGTACATTATGAGTCAGAAGGATCTTAATTCTAGACAGTGGCACTGGATTGAGCTACTGGCCAATTATGACATTTCTATCCTCTACCACCCGAGCAAGGCAAATGTAGTAGCGAACGCCTTAAGCCGGAAAACGGGGAGTATAGATAGTTTAGCTTACTTGTCTGCTACAGAGCGACCCCTAGCCTTGGACTTCCAATATTTGGCTAATCGGATGGTTAGGTTGGAAATCTCAGATTTCGGACCAATTTTTGCTTTTGTGGGAGCTCGATCATCTCTACTAGATCAGATTTGAGGCCGATAGTTTGAGGATGGAGCATTGGTAGAGCTTTAAGAGTTAGTATTGCGAGGCGAGGGTGGCCAGGCTTCTATAGATTCGGATGGCATACTACGGTTCGATGGTCACCTTTGTGTTCCCAGAGTTGGAGACTACATTCAAATGATCCTTCATGAGGCCCACAATTCCAAATATTCTATCCATCCGAGCACCGCGAAGATATATCGGGATTTGAGACAAAATTATTGGTGGTGTGGTATGAAGAGACATATAGCTAAGTATATATCCCATTGTTTAAGTTGCCAGTAGGTTAAGGCCGAGCATCAGTGGCCTGGTGGAATCTTTCAGAGATTACCCATTCCCGAGTGTAAATGGAAACGAATTACCATAGACTTCATAATGGGACTGCCTCGAACATCTAGAGGTAATAATGGTATTTGGGTCATCATTGATTGATTGACCAAGTCAGCGCATTTCTTGCTAGTACGGTCCACTTTTACTGCAGATCATCTAGCTTGAATCTATATTCAAGAGGTGGTCCATCTGCACGGGGTATCGATATCTATTATATTTGATAGGGGATCTCAATTTACTTCCAGTTTCTGGAGGGCCTTTTAGAGAGAGTTGGGCACCCAGGTTGATCTTAGTACGATATTTCATCCACAGACCGATAGTCAGTCAGAGTGTACTATTCAGGTTCTGGAGGATATGCTGCGAGCTTGTGTATTAGAGTTCAAGGGTCATTGGGAGTAGTACTTAGCTTTGGCAGAGTTTGCGTACAACAACAGCTACCACTCTAGTATTTAGATGGCCCCGTTTGAAGCCTTATATGGTAGGCGTTGTCGCACTCTGATTGGTTGGTTTGAGTCTTCAGAGCCTAGGCCGCACAGTATCGATTTACTTTAGGATGCCATCACCAGAGTTTGGGTTATTCAGGATATGTTAAAGACAGCTCATAGTAGGCACCAGAGTTATGCTGATCGCTGGCATCGACCCTTACGCTTCGAGGTGAGAGATTGGGTGTTCTTACGGATGTCGCCCTTGAAGGACGTGATGATATTTGGTAGGCGGGGAAATCTTAGCCCCAAGTTTATCGGGCCTTTTGAGGTTCTGAGGAGAGTTGGCAAGGTTGCTTATGAGTTGGCTTTGCCACCAGCATTTTTAGCTATACACCCTGTTTTTCATGTTTCTATGCTGCACCGGTACATTCTAGATGTGTCTCACGTGCTTTAGTATAACTTTGTTGAGTTGGATGATCGCCTAACTTTTGTTGAGGAGCCAGTTGCTATTCTAGCCAGAGATGTTCGCCAGCTTCATTCTAACCCCATCCTTGTGATTAAGGTCCAGTGGCGCAATCGTCCGATCAAGGAGGCTACCTGGGAGACCAAGAAGGAGATGCGGGAGCAGTTCCCCATCTTATTTGTCCCTCGAGGTATACACTTGTCTTTACTTTCGTGGACAAAAGCTCTTTTAGTAGTGGATGTTGTAACGACCCTTAAGGTCATTTTTGGAATTTTGTAAAATGACCATTTTTACCCCTCCCTTTAGATGCCCCGAGTCATTTCTGATTGGTACCGGATGTTGATTTTTAGAAAATCTTATGAAAAGTTAAGTCTTTGGAAATTTTGAGTTTTCATAAGTTTTAAGTATTAAAAAGTGGTATTTGGGTTCAATTGGAGCTACAGGTCTTAGAACGGAATTCTGTCAATTCCAGCAGCTCCGAAATATTGAAATTGGCTTAGGAGATTTTACAAAATCAGTTTCGGAGTTGTAACGAAGTTTTGAGGCCTTGAGTTGAGAAATTGAGAAATTTTAAGCCAAGGTTTGACTTTGGTCAACTTTTGGAGTTCCGATGCTCGGAATGGAATTCCGATGACTCCATTAGATTCGGGAGATGGTTTGTGGTCTAGAAGAAGTGTTTGTTGAATTTTTAGAGGTCCCGGGTCTATTTTGATATTTTGAAGACCTAAGTTGATTTAGTTGTGACTTTTTGAGTTTTGGATCAACGAGATCTCGAATTCAAATTTTGATGGTTCCATTAGATCCGTAATGACCAAATTAGTCTAGAAGCACTATTGGAATGACTATCGAGACAATCGATACGAGTTTGGTGCCATTTGATGCTTTTGACTTTGAAAGTTAGCCTATGGTTGACTTTGGTGAACATTCTTAGAAAATGTGCTCGAATGAAAATTCTGACTGCGCGGTTAGTTCCCAAATGTTGATTTTGGTCTAGAATGACCCTTCGTTCGCTTTCAGAGGCTTTCGGACTAATATCGAGGCCCGTTGTAGAATTTGGCTTAAAATAACTCTTGGGTGTGGGACCCACTTTTATTAAAATAATCTCGTATCAAAATTCTGAATGCTCCATTGAGTCCATAATGTCAAATTTAGTGGGATAGAATATTTGGTTTATTTTTATCAAATTCCGAACGAATTCCAAGCACCCCGTCGGAGATTTTGGACTTTTCTAAAATCTGTTGCAGCAACAGTAGCAAAGCCATTTTTGGATTTTGTTTTCTCCAACTTTAAAACCTCATAACTTGAGTTATATAGCTCCAAATTGGGTGATTCAAAAGGTAAACTTGTGAGATTTTTCGTGGAGAATGCATTGGAGAGATTGAAAACTGATTTGGAGTATTCGATTCAAGTAAAAATCATGATTTTATTTGCAGCAGTGTCTATTTTCGGAATGAATTTTTGAAGAACTTTGACAAGTTATTTCTTGACCTATATAAATCCGATTTGGGTGATTCTAGAGGCTATCTTGCATGGAATTTTGAGCAGAACATCGTGAAAGTTTTAGAATCTTCTTTTGGCACATCTTTCGAGATAATAAATTAATTTTTAGTTGTAGATTTAGTATTTTTCAGAATCAAATTTTATTGAATTTTGGAAGAGTGTAACTTGGACAATATAACTCCGTATTGAGTGATTTTTGAGCTAGATTGTGGAGTTTTTTTCCAAGGAACGTCATGGTGTAATCTGTTTTGATTGGAAGATTTTTGTTCTTGAGAAATCGATGCGTAAAGAGGCTGCCTTGTTTGTTTTCTTAGTTAAAAATATGGGAATTGATTGTTGATCATCTTGCGTTATTTTTCCACCCCAAACTATGTTATAAATCTAATTTATGAGCTTGGGGTGACGTTTAGAACTTGTTTTTTGGGTCAAATCCAGAATTCTGTATGTGGGTCCCACATTTTATGTTTTAGACTCCAAAATTGATCCATCTCCAAAAATTATGAAATTAGTGTCTAAACGACTGTATTGACGTCATAGTTTTATTTTTGATAGCGTGGAAGCATTCCGAGGTATTTCTAAAGGGAAAAGCTCTGATAAAGTAATTTGGAGCCCGCATGTTTAGCCTACAGGTAGGCTACGGTTTTACCTTTCTTTAGATTGAGATGGAATGTGTGAAAGCATGTTGAAATAGTTGGAATTTTGGGTGGGTAGTTTGATTGTATATTTTAGGTGTTAGAAATTATGCTTTAGGCTTGTTATCGGGTTTTTCGGATATTTAGAAGCATGTGTATCTTGTCATTATTTGTTAGTATTATAAGGAGAGTTGAATGAGCATGTTGTTGATACTGTGGGGGTATGTTGGCCTTAGTATAGGATGTAAACTTGGTTTAGATGTCCCGGCGTCACTTCGGTGGCCTTAGATCCTTGTACTACAGTGTAGCGGGCTAGTGCCAGGTAGTTTGGCCTTAGTTAGGTGTTACCCTTGCTCTTAAAAATATCCTCATCCATAAATAGATATAATCATGACCTTCGTGATGCGTCGGCAATACTAGATTTCGTGATCGTTGACTTTGGCTCCGATTCCAGTTTTGGCGGCATATCGGTTGACTCATTTGAAAAAAGATTTTTGGTACTGTTGTACTCTAGTTGGGAAGTAGAATATTTGGCATCATGGATAAATTATCTATGACCATCCGGGTACCAAGTCTCGAAGATTATTGGGGAGCATTCGGGTACTCAGCCCCGACCTCTATCGGCTTGCTAGTATGAAAAGTATTTGGGTACCCAGTCTCGGCCTCGATCATACCGATGTATTACGGCGAGCATCAGGGTACCCAATCCCGGCCTCGATTGCACTTATGTATTATGGAAAGCATCTGGGTACCTAGTCCCGGCCTTGGCCACTTTGAATATTCAGGTGAGCATCTGGGTCCCAGTCCCGGCCTCGAACCCTAAGTCACCCCTAGATCGATTTAATCTTGGAGATTCTAGGTTTGGAAATGATTTAGTACTTCGGTTCCTAACATCTAAGATTTTTGGTTTCTAGTCTTGGTAGTTGTAGCGATTCTGTGTACTTAGCGGGCTTATGGGGGTTCGTTCGGGTTTTTATTTAACTTGGGCACGAGTGTTCCAGCTGGGCTTATGGGGGCCCAGTTAGGTATAGTTAGCTGTAGTTATCATAGGTAGTACTCTTCCTCCTTTTGATGCTTATGTTGACTCCTATTTAGGCTATTCCTCTTTTTCATATTATTTTTACCTTTTCTACTCAGTCGGCCTATAATGACTACTGGGTACGTATTATCTTGGTACTCATACTACACTCTACATCTACTTTCGTGATGTAAGATCAAGCATCAGCTACCGTCGTGGATAGATCGAGCCTGTTGCAGTCAGCTTCGGAGACTAGGGTGAGTACTTGGCATTTTTGGATCATTCATGTCTCCTTCAGTATGGATGGCCCATCTTTTGCCTTTTGAGACTAGCCAGTTGTTATATATATATTTTTGGTCCACTTTTGGGAATTGTACTCGTATTTTATTTTGTAGCAGCTCAGTACTTGTGACTTCTAGATTTTAGAAGGGATCTTTAGTTGTTTATACCATGTTTTGATTTACTTTCGCTTATTCTTTCTACTTATCTTTATAATTCGTTACTCTTGTTTAGTTTCTTCCCTCAAACCCATTACTTGAAGTTCCGGATTGACGGGTTGGCTTACCTACTGGTGGGTTATAGTAGGTGTCATCATGACCTAAGGAATTGGGTCGTGACAATAACTTACAAAGATTATAAAGAAGAATATTTTGCTGCTTATATAGATAACAGTTCGGGGAAATATTATTGTAGACCAGAAATATTTCTCAAAGAATACCACCAAGATTTACCTATTACTAGAGGAAGAGATATATCAAATAATATTATAACAATGTCTAGAGGCATTACTCAATCGATTATATTATTAGGATATTTTTTAATAAAATATTCCCTATTTTTTTTTTATAATACCGGACAAGATATACTGTTAGGAAATAACTTTTTAGAAATGTTTCATAGTGTACTATACGATAGAGTCCTATTTCAAATAAGATTTAAGACACCTTGTCAACATACGATTGTTGTAAATCGCTTTAAAACTGCTTATTCAAAAAGACTACCTATTCAATTTAAACCCCGCACAGCCTAATGTGGTGGTATAGGATATCAAAACAAAACCAATTTTTCAAAAAAGTACTCCTTTACTACAATATAATACTAATTGGGACATATCACGATCCAAATCTGGGGTGTGATGGCACTCATCTCAACCCATCGAGATAAGTCAGCCTAAAACTCAATGGAAAGTAAATGCGGAAGTAATTGAGATAAAGCAAGGTTTAATTTAGACAAAGGTAAATAAATAACCTCAAAATCCTCCAAAACTAGTTGTCACGTATAAAATCCACAATAAATTACCGAAATACGAAAGAAAATAAAGTCACAATGTCTTTGTCTCTAGAATAGGACTAAAACATAATAAAGAGTAAAAGGTGTCTACTAGATGGATGTAACAGCTACCTCAACACTTAAAACGATAGACTTAGATGTGTTAGAAAGCACTAGGAGATCAAGCAGATCCAGGCTCACAACCTACACAAGTGTAAAAGCAAGGGGTGAGTACCAAACAACACGGTACTCAGTAAGTAGACAACTAAAACTAAGCAAAGCTCAATATATACAAGTACTCCTGTCCTCCCAAGCGAACCTCCTTAACTACAACCTGCATAAAACTAGCTCAACTCTACACTTCTACAGTAATAACAGTAATACAGTCCACGAATACTCATCAATAGTCTCATCAATGAATCATATCAAGTCAAGTTCAGCATATACAGAGCAATAAAGGGGTAAACCTGAATTCACAAATATCAACAAAATGTGATGCAATGCAATGAGATGATGCATGTTTGTCCTATCGGTACAAATCTACTGAATTACAATCCAAAATCAATGGGGGAAATTTTTGTCCATCTAACCTATCACGGAGCATGTGGCCAGTCCCCTCAATATACATATCCTGTCACGGAGCATGTGGCCCGACCCCTTTTGTTTCATAATATCTATCACGGAGCGTGTGGCCCGACTCCTTTATTTCATATCATTTTCAGTCTCAACACAATATATTAATATCAATGCAATTAATTCATGTTCATATTATTCACAATAATAACATGACAACAATAATATTTTTTTCTATCTCACATCAACATAGTCATTTCACATGTCAAAAATAAACCTGTAATCACAACATATCAATTCCACCAATACATGACTTTAGATCACCATTTTAAGGTCAATCATACAGTCAATAACTGAGTCAAATTTTCATTACTCCCAGTACATATAACACAAAAATACAAGCATTAAACTGAGGTTTAGAAATTCACTTGCCTCAATTAAATTGAATAATCACTTTAAAACTTGAGCCCTTCATAATGCTTCCTAATGATCAAAATCTATTCAAATACATAATTTTCATAAGAATACGAATCCAATGACACCCATATTGCTATATTTATTTTCGGATCAAAAATTGGGTCAAAAAGTCATCCCGAGTCATTGAATTCAAATCTGAAATTTTCTTTTCGATTATGTTCACTAATGATAAAATAAACTCACATGTCCAATTTCAGCTAAATGGATTGTTATTCGACCCCAAATCAAAATTTTATGTGAAGAACCCTAAGGTCATATTTTCTTATTTTAGCATTATTTCTGAACCAATATACCCTAAAAATATATTCATAATCACATAAAAATTTAATGGAAAGGATGATAATTATTACCTTGACGCTTTGGATTGAAAATCCTAATTTTTCTCTTCTCCTTTCTTTTTCTTTTCCCCTTTCTTTTCTTTCTTCCTCCATATTTGTTTTCCAGTTTCTGCCGCTGCACTTTCTCGCTATTCTCCTTTTTTTCTCTCTCTCAAACTAATTATGTATTAAAATTTACAAAACCTACTAACCTATTTTAATAAATATAAGAAAAGTGGTATATGGTATTAAATAAATTAACAATTTAGCCTACCAATTAAATTAATTCTCTAAAATTATCCCTCAACTAATTAACTGAAGTTACCGAAAGGTTCAAAATTTTCAACTTAAATTTACAAAAAGGATCTTCTATGAAAAGAGGAGGACTCGTTCTCAAAATTACCTAACGGTTCATTACAGGACAACCCTCAAATAATAACCCAACAATATTCCTTGCTAGAGCATAAGATAACCTTCAATAAATTAGAAGAATATATAGATATAATTAAACAAAAATTAGAACAATATTTTACCAAAAATCCTTTAGAATTTTGGGAGAAAATAAGATAGAAGCCAAGTTAGAAATAAAAGATAAAGATAAGGTCATTAGAGTAAAACCAATGAGATACAGTCCCGAGGACCAAGAAGAGTTTCAAAGATAGATTAAGGAATTATTAAGTCTTAGAATAATAAGACCTAGTAACTCTCCTCATAGTTCACCTGCCTTTATGATTAGAAACCATGCAGAGATAGTCCGAAATAAACCCAGAATGGTTATTAATTATAAAAAATTAAATGATAACACCATATTTGATGGATATATCTTACTCCACAAAGAAAGTTTAATTAATAAAACCATGAATAAAAGGATATTTTCTAAGTTTGATTGTAAAAGTGGATTTTGGCAAATAAAAATGAATAAAGATAGTATCCAATATACTGTTTTCTCAATCCCTCAAGGATAGTATGAATGGTTAGTTATGCCATTTGGATTAAAAAATGCACCATAGATATTCCAAAGAAAAATGGATAATATCTTTAAATATTATGACTATATATTTGTCTACGTTGATGATATTTTAGTTTTATCCGATAGTCTCGAAGAACACTTAACAAACCTAAACAAGTTTAGAAACTTATGTTTAAAAAATGGATTGACACTTTCTAAAAAGAAAGAAAGCCTAATAAAAAATGAGATAGAATTTCTAGGAATGATAATCGATGGAAATGGTATAAAATTATAAAGCCATATCATTGAAAAGATATCTGTCTCCCCAGATAAATTAGTTGATAAAAAACAAGTACAAAGCTTTTTAGGATTACTTAATTATGCTTCAGATTATATTCAGAATCTGGCTGAACTAAGAAAGTCATTAAAAAAATTATTAAAAAAGGATAAGAGCTTTTAGTTTAATGAAGTCTTAGCCACAAAAGTAAAAGATATAAAGTCTATTTGTAACAAATTACCCAAGTTACAATTACCACAAGATAGTGATGATTTAATTTTATAAATGGATGCTTTAGAATACTGCTGGAGCGGCGTACTAAAGAAGATAGATTATGATTCCAATAAAAATAAGATGGGAGAAGGTTTATGCCGATACTTCTCTATAACGTTTTCCGATACTCAGACACGATATCACATTAATGAAAAAGAGTTATTGGCAGTAGTGAAAAGTTGTCAAAAGTTGTATTATTTTTTACTACCTAAACGATTTATCCTTAGAGCTGATAATACATAGGTAACAACCTTTATTCACAATAATCTTCCTTTCAAATCAGAATACAAACGATTTATTAGATGACAAATGTTGTTGTCTGAATATTTCTTTGATATTGAAATTATTCGTACTAACAAAAATATTGCAGCAGATTTTCTTACAATAGATGGAAGAAATTAAGAACCATCTACAAGATATTGATAAAGGCTTCAAAGATATACAAACAGCAGTTTCTGATATAATCGAAATAGCCAATTTCAATTGTGATCAATAGATTGTTGATAAACTACTCAGCATTTGTGCAAGGATAACATCCAGGATTGGTCACTGTAGTGACGCTCATGATATTATTACCAGTTTGATAAAAATTCAAAAAGAAGATAACACTTCTACTAGCACAGAGACATAGACAGATAAGTATGATAAAATGTCTTACAGACCCCAATTACCTCAAAAGGGAATTACTTTGGGATTAATGAAAGAAAAAATTGATAAAATACTTTCAGGAGAAAATCAAGAACAGATAATGAGAGATTTATTTTCTCTCAAAACTGTACCAAACCGATACATTGATTTTAAAGGAATTTATCCTAGAATCAATTATCTTCAAGATTCGTCTCCCCAAGAAATAGATATTGGTATGATTTTGGAACTGTTAATTCAATTTCTTTAACTACTCCAAATTTTCCACAAATCAGTCGATTACCATCTTGGATTTAAGACGGAGTAAAAAATTGCTATTTAAATAACCCACGATTACAGTAAAAGATATTCTGGTCCTTAAGTTTATTTCTGATGGACCTGATTTTTATAAAAATGAAAGATACCCACTTTATCATTTCATACAAATCGATAAAGCTAAAGATTTTAATATTATAAATAATTTCCAAGACAAGATATTTCAAAGGTTCGCCGAAAAAGATGTCCACTACAGACGTGCAATTGGACTAAGAATTGTGTTACAAAATATACAACACAGTTTTAAGAAAGGATTCAGGACATATGGAGGAATGAAAATACACTCTTCCATTATGATTGCACCAACTAAAAATACTCCATCATTAGCAAAACGATACATGGAGACAAAGATTGATTTAATTAATAAGGTAATTATTAAATCCAGCCCCCAGATATAACAAAGATTATGTGAGATGAGAAAATACGCCAAAGGAACATGTGAATTTTGCTCTCCAAAATAGAAGAAGATGATAGAAGACGCGATGTCAACATCGTCCTAGTAAAACACTGACGCATGGAAGATAATCAAAAAGATGTAGAAGCTGAAGATAAGTAAGAAGAAACAAGAAGAAAAGAGAAGAAAGAGACTAATAGTGACCCTTTTGTCATTTGTAATTATATAAAACCTAGGGTCCCACCTAGTTTTTTTTTAATCATGTAATGTTATTTCTTCCTTCTGTAAAAGATAAGTATGTATGTCGCTTTCAAATTCTTAAATTTTGTTAAGTAGAATGTTTGAAATCTGTAGAAAGCCTTCTATAAAAGGCAGAACGTGTAATCGAGAAGGGCATCAATCAGAAAAACACATCAAAATCATTTATCCTTTGTAAAAATACCCCCTTATGAATAAAAACTAAGAGTCTGCGAGTATTCAAAATCCTTATCTTCCACGTGTTAGTGCTTTACTCGGATGATATTGACATTGTGTCTTCTATCATTTTCTCCTTTTTGGGAGAGCAAAATTCACACGTTCCTTTGGCGTGTTTTCTCATTTTAGAAAATCTCTGTTGTGCCTGTGGGCTTGATTTGATAATTTCTTTGTTAATTAAATCAATCTTAGTCTCCATGAATCGTTTTGCTGATGTTGTAGTATTTTTAGTTGGTGCAATCATAATGGAAGAGTGTATTTTCATTCCTCCATAAGTTCTGAATCCTTTTTTAAAACTGTGTTACATATTTTGTAACACAATTCTTAGTCCAATTGAACGTCTGTAGTGGACATCTTTTTCGGCGAACCTTTGAAATATCTTGTCTTGGAAATTATTTATAATATTAAAATCTTCAGCTTTATCGATTTGTATGAAATGATAAGGTGGGTATCTTTCGTTTTTATAAAAATCAGGTCCATCAAAAATAAACTTAAGGACCAGAATATCTTTTACTGTAATAGTGGGTTATTTAAATAGCAATCTTTTACTCCGTCTTAAATCCAAGATGGTAATCGACTGATTTGTGGAAAATTTGGAGTAGTTAAAGAAATTGAATTAACAGTTCCAAAATCATACCAATATCTAATTTCTTGGGGAGACGAATCTTGAAGATAATTGATTCTAGGATAAATTCCTTTAAAATCAATGTATCGGTTTGGTACAGTTTTGAGAGAAAATAAATCTCTCATTATCTGTTCTTGATTTTCTCCTGAAAGTATTTTATCAATTTTTTCTTTCATTAATCCCAAAGTAATTCCCTTTTGAGGTAATTGGGGTCTGTAAGACATTTTATCATACTTATCTGTCTATGTCTCTGTGCTAGTAGAAGTGTTATCTTCTTTTTGAATTTTTATCAAACTGGTAATAATATCATGAGCGTCACTACAGTGACCAATCCTGGATGTTATCCTTGCACAAATGCTGAGTAGTTTATCAACAATCTATTGATCACAATTGAAATTGGCTATTTCGATTATATCAGAAACTGCTGTTTGTATATCTTTGAAGCCTTTATCAATATCTTGTAGATGGTTCTTAATTTCTTCCATCTATTGTAAGAAAATCTGCTGCAATATTTTTGTTAGTACGAATAATTTCAATATCAAAGAAATATTCAGACAACAACATTTGTCATCTAATAAATCGTTTGTATTCTGATTTGAAAGGAAGATTATTGTGAATAAAGGTTGTTACCTATGTATTATCAGCTCTAAGGATAAATCGTTTAGGTAGTAAAAAATAATACAACTTTTGACAACTTTTCACTACTGCCAATAACTCTTTTTCATTAATGTGATATCGTGTCTGAGTATCGGAAAACGTTATAGAGAAGTATCGGCATAAACCTTCTCCCATCTTATTTTTATTGGAATCATAATCTATCTTCTTTAGTACGCCGCTCCAGCAGTATTCTAAAGCATCCATTTATAAAATTAAATCATCACTATCTTGTGGTAATTGTAACTTGGGTAATTTGCTACAAATAGACTTTATATGTTTTACTTTTGTGGCTAAGACTTCATTAAACTAAAAGCTCTTATCCTTTTTTAATAATTTTTTAAATGACTTTCTTAGTTCATCCAGATTCTGAATATAATCTGAAGCATAATTAAGTAATCCTAAAACGTTTTGTACTTATTTTTTATCAACTAATTTATCTGGGAAGACAAATATCTTTTTAATGATATGGCTTTGTAATTTTATACCATTTCCATCGATTATCATTCCTAGAAATTCTATCTCATTTTTTATTAGGCTTTCTTTCTTTTTAGAAAGTGTCAATCCATTTTTTAAACATAAGTTTCTAAACTTGTTTAGTTTGTTAAGTGTTCTTCGAGACTATCGGATAAAACTAAAATATCATCAACGTAGACAAATATATAGTCATAATATTTAAAGATATTATCCATTTTTCTTTGGAATATCTATGGTGCGTTTTTTAATCCAAATGGCATGACTAACCATTCATACTATCCTTGAGGGATTGAGAAAGCAGTATATTGGATACTATCTTTATTCATTTTTATTTGCCAAAATCCACTTTTACAATCAAACTTAGAAAATATCCTTTTATTCATGGTTTTATTAATTAAACTTTCTTTGTGGAGTAAGATATATCCATCAAATATGGTGTTATCATTTAATTTTTTATAATTAATAACCATTCTGGGTTTATTTCGGACTATCTCTGCATGGTTTCTAATCATAAAGGCAGGTGAACTATGAGGAGAGTTACTAGGTTTTATTATTCTAAGACTTAATAATTCCTTAATCTGTCTTTGAAACTCTTCTTGGTCCTCGGAACTGTATCTCATTGGTTTTACTCTAATTACCTTATCTTTATCTTTTATTTCAAACTTGACTTCTATCTTATTTTTCTCCCAAAATTCTAAAGGGTTTTTGGTAAAATATTGTTCTAATTTTTGTTTAATTATATCTATATTTTCTTCTAATTTATTGAAGGTTATCTTATGCTCTAGCAAGGAATATTGTTGGGTTATTATTTGATGGTTGTCTCAATCAGTATCATATTGTAGTAAAGGAGTACTTTTTAGAAAAAATTGTTTGTTTTGATATCCTATACCACCACACTGGGCTGTGCGGGGTTTAAATTAAATAAGTAGACTTTTTGAATAAGCAGTTTTAAAGCATTTTACAACAATCGTATGTTGACAAGAAGTCTTAAATCTTATTTGAAATACGACTCTATCATATAATACATTATGAGACATTTCTAAAAAGTTATTACCCAAAACATGTCCACTTGTCCGGTATTATAAAAATAAAATGGGGGATATTTTATTAAAAAATATCCTAATAATATAATCGATAGAGCAATGCCTCTAGACATTGTTATAATATTATTTGATATATCTCTTCCTCTGGTAATAGGTAAATCTTGGTGGTATTCTTTGGAAAATATTTCTGGTCTTCACTAACATTTTCCCAAACCGTTATCTATATAAGCAGCAAAATATTCTGTTTTATAATCTTTGTATGTTATTCCAATAGGTATATAAATGATATATTGGCTTGTCATTTTGATATAAAGATTATCTTATTATCATAAGTAATATTGATACCTTGATCAAGCATATCATATGATTTTTCACTATCTAGGAACGTAGTTCATAGTAAGATTTCTAAAGCATCATTGTTTCATTCTGGTTCAACTAATAATCTTATAGGAATAGTGTTATCTTCGAATTTTAAAATGGTTTCTATCATGTTTGTTATATCATATCTTTTTCCATTAAAATTATTATAAAGGTGTTTATCTTTTAATTTATATAGTGGGAGTTGATCACATAATTTGAGGATAATGTAGTTTCCACTAGCTCCTGTATCTACTAAGATGTTAAAGGGAACTGTAACGACTCATTAGGTCGTTTTGAGAACTAGAACTTTTTATTTCATAAAAAGACTCACCCCGTAAATTTTTAATGGGTACTTTGGACTAATTGATAACTATGATTATTTAGTTGAGGGGTAACTTTAGATAAATAATGTAGTTAATGGGCTAAAGTGGTAATTTATTTAATGTCCTATACTACTTATTTAATACATATAAAAATATATTAGTAGGATTTAGCTTTTATTTATTTGTTAATTCATGATTAGTTCCCTAATTAATTAGAAAAGAAAAGAAAAGAGAAGAGGGAGCGCCGATACCTTCAGGTAAACATACTCAATTTGGGTTTCAAAGTTTGCACATGTATACTCGAATTCTGATTGCTGCAAAGGTAGGAAAATTCATTTTTTTAATTTTATTTTATTCAAATGGTCATATAAGGAAATTGATAATTGTAAGTCCATGTGTTGTAGCTTCTTGGGAATTGGGGGAAATAGGTTTATGAATAACTATGGCCAATCATTGAACAATAATTTTAGTTGATTTTGGGTTAAATATTATATTAGTGTACTAGAAAAAGTTAAGACTTCAATTGTTGTAAGGTTGGATTTGCAAAGTGAAATATTGTTTCTATTAGTTACTGCAACAAGGGTTAGTGGTCATTATGAGGTAATTATGACCAGTAATTGGTCTATGATGACCAATGGATGTTATATTATAGAATAGACATGCAACATATTGGATAAAATAATTCTTAAGTAATACTGATTTTCGTGTTTTGGTATGGATTTGCAAAACTTGGTTTTGATTTATGATTTTCTTATAGTTATCAAATCATGATTCAAGTTTTGATATATTGATATAGGCAATTAAATATTAGGTATATTATATGATATGAATACCATTAGAGTTATATTAATGGGAGAAATTAGGACTTAATCCTAGGTTTGGAATTAAGGAAATAATTATAGAATTAGGTGAATATTGGGTCTAGGTTAAACATAAATATAATATTGGTGTCTACAGATTCGTTTACTTATGAATATTATACACTTGATAGATTGGAAACATTTTAAAGCATCGAAGAAGGAAAATCACCGGTGAATTAGCTTGCTTGACTTCGGTTCTTCAGTTGAGATAGGTTATGGTTTTTTATTCTATATCATAGATAGACTCTTAATAGCGATTGATATTCATTGAGTAACGTGTGAAGTTTACTATGCATTTAATTATTGTGGTTTGGATGGTTGATATGTTGTTGTGATTTGTAACAACCCCTAAAAACATTGTATACGATGTTTCAATTTTTGCCTAAACATGATACAGCCTCTGTATTTTGGTCATAACTTTTCATAGGAATATCCAAATTGAGTGATTCAAATTTCTGAGTAACCACAAGATCATTACCTACAACCTTTATGAAGACCATATTTTAATATTCAAAGGTTAAGTGGGTCAAATAAATTAATCTTTGTAAGGTAGGATGCTGTGACGGAAATGAGTGTTTATAGAAAAAAAATCATATCTCACTGTAGGTTTATCCAAATTGGTTGATTCTTGAACGATATGAAACTAGACTTCCATATCTACAATTCTTATGACGACACCAAATCCTAATAAGGAATTTATCTTATTCAAACGTAGCTCCCAAAACGAGTATTCTGTCAAAGATAACTCATTTCACCTACCATAGAAAGATCTAGATACATTTGACATCACTCATGACATAAATTGTCCTCCATTTAACATCATCCATGACATCAATATATTCCACTAAATTTTCAGATTTTTATTTATAATTATTTTATTTATTGTTAGGTCCTCTTTCCCACCTATAAATACCCACCTTATTTCCTCATTTTATTCATCAAGCTTTCTCAAGCAAATCTTCTCTCTATACACTTCTTTACACATTCTCAAATATAGTTTTAGTTCTTAGTAGTGAAGAAATACTATTCCGGTAATTCATATATTCCGGGTAGTACACAAAACGTTCTGGCAAGGAGAAAAGCTAGGACTCAAGAGTGGTCATTAAGTCTTTCGGTACCAACTAAAGCTTCGGTTTCCAGGTATGTAAGGCTTCAATGAGAGTATTCCTTCTACTCTCATGTCTAAATTATTTTGATTATATGATAAATTATATTTATTTTCTCTAAGCTCTACTCTAAGTTATGTGGGTATTTATCCATGGGTTCTTCCACCCATGTAGTCCAAAAACTCTTTCAATTAAGTCTCTTGATTTCAAGTAATATTTTCTTATGGTAATTCTTAATTTTACTTAATAATATGAATCATGGTTAAACTAATGATTATTGCTCTATTTTGATGCAACATAATTTCATATGTACGAATTGATGGTTTACAAGTAATTCTTTTATTTATCTATTTAAAGGTTCTTGAAATTCATGGTGGGTTGTTTAAAGCATGATTTTTAATTAATGGATTTCAAAGTATTTATGTATATTTATTTACATACATATTTGCAAGTTGAAGTGATTTGAACCCACCTAGTTTTACTATGTTTTTAATAAAGTTTGACTTGAAAGCTTTGACTCCAAATAAATATTTATGAAAGTAATATCTATGATCAAAAAGGGAGTCTTATGAAATGAAAGAATGATGAAATGATATGAATCATGGATTCTTTATGCAATAAGGACAATTCTTGCATATTTGAATTATCAAATGTTTTAATGAGCTATTCTACCGAATATGATGTTTGAATTCTCAAGTTATATGCTATGAATATTTTGAAGTATTAAACTATTCTGTGGGATTGACTTAGCACCGAATGAGGCATTGAGGTGGGATTCGGTAAGGGAATCCTAGTAGCAACCCCTTGTCTCATTAACTATGTGCCAACATAGGAGCCCTTGTACGCTTAGGCTAATAGATCCATAAATAGCCCTTAAAGTTAAAGTTAAAGAAACGAATGAAGTTGACGGAGTTGTATCCGGCAAGTAGTCTCCCCGGCCAACGTAGGGGGTTATGTTGGATTCCATGTAATAGCTCGCATGGTCTTAAATGTCGGTTATGGTTAATTTCCCACAAAATAAATGTTTTAAGGATATATATATGATTTATTATGCATACATTAAATTATGTTCCATATTACATAAATGTTTTAATGTTTCCTCAATGTTCATGCATCCTTACATACTTAGTACATTCAAAGTACTAATGCATACTCTTTTGCCTACATGATATCACCATGTAGGGATCAGTGCTCCTCCTCATTCTCCTCCACGTGGCTAGTTGATATTCCATTGAAGACTACTTTTGGTGAGTTCCCATGTTCCGGGAACAATACTCCTTTATCTTTCTAGTTTATGATATGTTAAGATATTTTACTATGGAATTTCTTCTATTATGATTGAGGGTGAGCTAGGGACTTGTCTTAGCCCCGTTAAATCTAATAGTTAGAGGTATTGTTGGACATATGTAAGTTGAAGATTTATTATGATTTCCGCTTGTTTATTTATCATCATTACCTATGAAAGGCTAAAAGAATGCTAACAGGCTTGTTTGAGGTACTTTCGGGTTCCTCATTCGCCATGTCACATCTAGGCCCTAGGCTTGGGTCGTGACATGATTGGTCTAAAATCCCGAGGCCATGAAATCCATAATCTTGAACTTGCCCTATCAAAAATGGCGCCTTGAATAAAGAAGTCTTGATGAAATATTGTTAATGAAGTGGAATGTAATCATGAAGAATGATAAATTAATTATATTTGGATCGGGTGTCACGTTCCGACACGATATATTTGGATCGGGTGTCACATTCCGACACGATATGTTTGGATCGGGTGTCACGTTCCGACACGGTATATTTGGATCGGGTGTCACATTCCGGCACGGTAATGTTAAAGGAAAACAAATTAAAACAACTTAATACTATTCAACCTCCAATAACTCATTATCTAAAAGATTGTGATGTGAAGGCTTGAGTCCTTAGGTGTGATCTTGATATTGTTGATTGGTTATGAAATTGTTCATTGTGTTGTCACTTGATCTTGTTGGTTGCCACCTGTTAAGTGCTATGGTTGATTTCCCGCTATAATTTATTGCATATTGATTCCTATTTTAAGTTGGCCGATGATACCTACTCAGTACATGTTGTCCTGTACTGACCCCTACTTGTATCTTTTCTTGTTTTATTTTGTGGAGTGCAGCGAGTGTTCCACAAACTTCGACTCGACCTTAGCTCTAGTCAGTCTCAAGATCATCGGATTTCAGGGTGAGCTATCCTTCTAGCTCGTGATGGATTCCCTCGGTTATGGCATAGTGTCTTTAGTTTTCGGACACATTTTGTTATTTGTTCATTTTGGTGCTTGATGTTTCCAGACTTAGTTTTAGAATTTAGATGTCCTTCATGTGATGACTTTCGGATTTTGGGGAACGTTATGTAGTAAACTCTTGTGGATTATTAATTCTTATTTTATAAGTTTGAGCTACCGCGTTGTTGTTGTACTTTATAAGTTGGGGTTCATATCGTTAGTTCTCCCACCTAGGAGGTTAAGGGTGGGTGCCACTTATGGCCCATTTTGTGTTGTGACAAACTTGGTATCAGAGCTTTAGGTTTATTGATCTCATCACACAAGGACTGGTCTAGTAGAGTCTTGCGGAATGGTACGGGGACGCCTTTACTTTTCTTCGAGAGGCTACATGACTTTAGGAAAACTCCATTCCTTCTTTCTTTCGTGCTATTACTTGAATCCAATTGGTATCTAGGTGATACAAATTGGTATCTGACCTTGTTCACTTTACTTTCACAGATGGTTAGAACTAGAGCAACAAGAGCACCTGATCCAGCCGTTGGGACTGTAGGCAGAGAAAGAGTAGCAACGATAGGCCGTGGTAGAGGTCGCGGAAGAAAGCCCACCAGGGGCAGGGTCCAAACAGCTGGGCCAGCCAGGGAAAGAGCAGCGACCCCTCTACTGGCTGATGAGGTAGTTAGAGATGATATTGAGTTAGAGGAGGAGTAGGTTCATGAGAGGGAACCACCACCCCAGCCTACTCCAGAGATGATCCACCAGGTTCTCACCTATCTTAGTGAGTTATCCGATCAGGGACAAGCTCCCCCAGCACCTCATATTCCAGGAGTTCAACATACAGCTGTTATGGCTCCCCGCATAACTGCGTCTTTGGGAAAAAGCATATTTCCTCAATTAACTACAGGTCCGATAATAACAAGTGACCAGCATGATCTCTTTATTAAGTTCTTAAAGTTGAAACCCCCAGTCTTCAGGGGTACTGAATCTGAGGATGCCTATGATTTCCTTGTTGATTGTCATGAGCTGCTTTATAAAATGGATATAGTAGAATGATTTGGTGTTGAGTTTGTGACATACCAGTTTCAAGGAGACGTCAAAATGTGGTGGCGGTCTCACATGGAGTGCTGACCAGTAGAGGCACCACCTATGACCTGGGCAACCTTTTTTGACTATTTTATGGAGAAGTATATTCCCCGGACCTTAAGGGACAGGAGGAGAGACGAGTTCCTGAATATAGAGCAGGGGAGGATGTATGTTGCCGCTTATGAGGCCAAGTTTCATGCCTTATCCAGATATGCTACTCAGCTTTGCTTCAGTCCAGAGGAGCGAATTCGCCGCTTTGTGAAGAGATTGAGGTCAGATTTGCGAATTCCAGCTTTACAGGTTGCTGCTTCAGCAAAATCCTTTTAGGAAGTGGTTGATTTTGTGATAGAGGTAGAGTGGGTGAAGCCAGATAACTTAACTAAAGAGACAACATTCAAGAAGTTTCATAAAGGAGGTGAGTTTAGTGGTTCTTACTCCAGAGGGCAAAGTTCTGGAGATTATTCGACCCGTCCTATTCAGTCTTCATTGCAGGTTTCAGATGGAGGTCCGTTAAAGACTAGTCAGCCTTTTTCTAACTTTGGGGGTTATCTTCAATCTTCTTCGTCTTCATAAAGACCCACTCTTGACCCTAAGACTTGTTACAGATGTGGTGAGCCTGGACATATCAGAAAATATTATCCAAGGCAGAGTCAGGCTTGGCATGATCAGGGTTATAGAGTCCCAGCAGTTAGAGGTAGAGGCGACGGCTATGGTAGGGGCCGCCATTCTGGAGGACGTGGTGGCCAAGGTCGTGGTGGTCGCTAGTCCGACCGGGGTGGCGGGCAGGTTGGAACTACTGGAGTACAGCCCGACAAGGGAAATAGTCAGACAGGTGACAGAGCCCATTGTTATGCTTTCCCTGGGAGGTAAGAGGTAGAGGCATCCGATGTTGTTATCACAGGTATTCTTCTGGTCTGCGATAACTTGGCTTTCGTATTGTTTGATCTTGGATCCACATTTTCTTATGTATCTCCCGCATTTGCTGATGGATTTGATTTACATTGTGACTTACTTGACATGCCTATTCGTGTTTCTACACCTGTTGGTGAGTCTGTGCTAGTTGAGAAAGTGTATAGGTCTTGTCTTGTGACTTTTGTGGGGAGCAGAACTTATGTAGATTTGATTATTCTAGAGATGGTTGACTTTGATGTAATCTTGGGTATGACTTGGATCTCTCCAAATTTTGTTATCTTAGACTGCAATGCTAAGACTGTGACATTAGCCAAGCCTGGGATGGATCAGTTAGTGTGGGAGGGTGACTATCTTCCCGCCCCAGTGCAGATTATCTCTTTTCTTCATGCTAAAAGGTTGGTGGGTAAGGGTTGTTTAGCCTTTCTAGCACATCTCAGGGATGACAGTTCTGAAGTGTCATCGATTGAGTCTATTTTGATAGTGCGTGAGTTTATGGATGTTTTCCCCGCAGACTTACCAGGTATGCCACCTGATAGGGATATAAATTTTTGTATCGATCTGGAGCCCGGTACTCGCCCTATTTCTATTCCACCTTATAGAATGGCCCCAGCTGAGTTGAGGGAGTTAAAGGCCCAACTTTAGGAGTTGTTGGGTAACGGTTTTATTAGACCGAGTGCCTCTACTTGGGGTGCTTCAGTCTTATTTGTAAAGAAGAAAGATGGTAGCCTTCGTATGTGCATAGACTACAGGCAGCTGAACAAGGTGACTATTAAAAATAGGTATCCCCTTCCTCACATTGATGACTTATTCGATCAGTTGGAGGGTACTTGTGTTTTCTCAAAAATTGATTTGAGGTCTGGTTACCATCAGCTGAAAATACGGGAAACAGATGTACCGAAGACGGCTTTCCGAACCAGGTATGGTCACTATGAATTCTTGGTAATGTCTTTTGGGCTTACAAATGTACCTGCTACTTTCATGAGTCTGATGAATGGAATATTTAAGCCATATTTGGACCTCTTTGTTATTGTTTTTATTGATGATATATTGATCTACTCAAAGAGCCAAAAATAACATGAAGAGCATTTGAGAACTATTCTGGGATTGTTAAGGGAGAAGAGGTTATATGCCAAATTCTCCAAGTGTGAGTTCTGGCTTGATTCAGTGTCTTTCTTAGGGCACGTGGTTTCTAAAGATGGAGTGATGGTGGATCCCCAGAAGATTGAAGCAGTGAAGAGTTGGGCAAGGCCCACTAATGTCTCAAAGGTAAGGAGCTTTATTGGTTTGGCTAGCTACTACCGCCGGTTCGTCAAGGGATTTGCTTCTATTGCTTCCCAGCTGACTAATCTGACCAAGCAGAAAGTTCCATTTGTGTGGTCGGATAAGTGTGAAGAGAGTTTTCTGAAACTCAAGACCTTATTGACTACTACACCGATTCTTACCCTGCCAGTAGAAGGTAAGAATTTCATTATTTATTATGATGCATCATATTCTAGTTTAGGTGCAGTGCTAATGTAGGAGAAGAAGGTAATTGATTATGCTTCAAGGCAATTAAAGGTGCATAAGCGTAATTACCCTACTCATGATTTGGAGTTAGCTGCGGTTGTATTTGCACTGAAGCAGTGGAGACATTATCTATACGGGGTGAAGTGTGAAGTGTATACAGATCATCGCAGCTTACAACATGTGTTCACTCAGAGAGACTTGAATTTGAGGCAAAGGGGGTGGATGGAATTGTTAAAGTACTATGATATCACTATTCTTTATCACCTCGGAAAAGCTAATGTAGTGGCCAATGCCTTGAGCAGAAAAGCAGGGAGCATGGGAAGTTTAGCTCATTTGCAGGTTTCCATCGCCCATTGGCTAGAGAGGTTCAAACTCTGGCTAATGACTTTATGAGGCTAGAAGTAACGGAGAAAGGAGGATTTTTAGCCTGTGTGGAGGCAAGATCTTCTTTCCTTGACAAGATTAAGGAAAAGCAGTTTGATGATGAGAAGCTGAGCCGGATTCGTGATATGGTCTTGTAGGGAGAGGCCAAAGAGGCTATGATAGATGGGGAAGGCGTCTTGAGGATTAAAGAGCAGGTATGTGTGCCCCGTATTGATACTTTGATCCAGACTATTCTTACAGAGGCTCATAGTTCGAGGTACTCTATACATCCTGGTGCAACCAATATGTATCGCAATCTAAGACAGCATTATTGATGGAGCAGAATGAAGCGTGAGATTGCTGATTTTGTTGCCCATTGTCCAAATTGTCAGCAGGTAAAATATGAACACCAAAGGCCTGGAGGGACACTTCAAAGAATGCCCATTCCTGAATGGAAGTGGGAAAGGATTGTAATGGATTTTGTGGTCGGACTTCCAAAGACATTGGGTAAGTTTGATTCTATATGGGTGATTGTTGACAGGTTAACTAAGTCTGCTCACTTCATTCCAGTCAAGGTGACTTATGATGCAGAGAAGTTAGCCAAACTCTATATCCGCGAGATTGTTCGATTACATGGAGTTCTGATTTCTATCATATCAGATAGAGGTACGCAATTTACTTCTAACTTTTGGAGAATCTTGCATGCTGAGTTAGGTACTAGATTGGATCTTAGTACTGCATTTCACTCTCAGACCAATGGGCAATCTGAGAGGACAATTCAAGTGCTAGAGGATATGCTTCGTGCATGCGTGATAGATTTTGGTGGTCATTGGGATCAGTTTCTACCCCTGGCAGAGTTTTTGTATAATAATAGCTATCACTCGAGTATTGATATGGCTCCATTTGAGGCATTGTATGGGAGAAGATGTAGGTCTCCTATTGGTTGGTTTGATGCATTTGAGGTGAGACCTTGGGGAACTGATCTTTTGAGGGAATCACTAGACAAGGTGAAATTTATTCAGGAGAAGCTTCTAACAGTTCAAAGCAGGCAGAAGGAATATGCAGACCGAAAGGTCAGGGACATGGACTATATGGAGGGAGAGCAAGTGTTGTTGAAGATTTCACCCATGAAGGGTGTGGTGAGATTCGGTAAATGAATTAAGCTCAGTCCGAGGTATATTGGGCCGTTTAAAGTTCTTAAGCGTGTTGGAGAGGTGGCTTATGAATTGGATTTACCTTCGGGTTTGTCCGAATACACCCAGTGTTTCATGTGTATATGCTAAAGAAATATCATGTTGATGACAACTATATTATTCGCTGGAATTCAGTCTTGCTTGATGAGAATTTGTCTTATGAGGAGGAGCCTGTAGCTATTCTTGATAGGGAGGTTCGCAAGTTGAGATCAAGGGAGATTGCGTCTGTGAAGGTTCAATGGAAGACTCGCCCTGTTGATGAGTCCACTTGGGAGATTGAGGCTGATATGCGTGAAACATATCCACATTTGTTCATCGAGTCAGGTGCCCTTTTCAACCCTCGCTTTTCTCTTGGCCGTTCGGGGACGAACGGTGGGTAAATTGGTATCTATTGTAACGACCCATTAGGTCGTTTTGAGAACTAGAACTTTTTATTTCATAAAAAGACTCACCTCGTAAATTTTTAATGGGTACTTTGGACTAATTGATAACTATGATGATTTAGTTGAGGGGTAACTTTAGATAAATAATGTAGTTAATGGGCTAAAGTGGTAATTATTTAATGCCCTATACCACTTATTTAATACATATAAAAATATATTAGTGGTATTTAGCTTTTATTTATTTGTTAATTCATGATTAGTTGCCCTAATTAATTAGAAAAGAAAAGAAAAGAGAAGAGGGAGCGTCGATACCTTCAGGTAAACATACTCAATTTGGGTTTCAAAGTTTGCACATGTATACTCGAATTATGATTGCTGCAAAGGTAGGAAAATTCATTTTTTTAATTTTATTTTATTCAAATGGTCATATAAGGAAATTGATAATTGTAAGTCCACGTGTTGTAGTTTCTTGGGAATTGGGGGAAATAGGTTTATGAATAACTATGTCCAATCATTGAACAATAATTTTAGTTGATTTTGGGTTAAATATTATATTAGTGTACTAGAAAAAGTTAAGACTTCAATTGTTGTAAGGTTGGATTTGCAAAGTGAAATATTGTTTCTATTAGTTACTGCAACAAGGGCTAGTGGTCATTATGAGGTAATTATGACCAGTAATTGGTCTATGATGACCAATGGATGTTATATTATAGAATAGACATGCAACATATTGGATAAAATAATTCTTAAGTAATACTGATTTTCGTGTTTTGGTATGGATTTGCAAAACTTGGTTTTGATTTATGATTTTCTTATAGTTATCAAATCATGATTCAAGTTTTGATATATTGATATAGACAATTAAATATTAGGTATATTATATGATATGAATACCATTAGAGTTATATTAATGGGAGAAATTAGGACTTAATCCTAGGTTTGGAATTAAGGAAATAATTATAGAATTAGGTGAATATTGGGTCTAGGTTAAACATAAACATAATATTGGTGTCTACAGATTCGTTTACTTATGAATATTATACACTTGATAGATTGGAAACATTTTAAATCATCTAAGAAGGAAAATCACTGGTGAATTAGCTTGCTTGACTTCGGTTCTTCGGTTGAGGTAGGTTATGGTTTTTTATTCTATATCATAGATAGACTCTTAATAGCGATTGATATTCATTGAGTAACGTGTGAAGTTTACTACGCATTTAATTATTGTGGTTTGGATGGTTGATATGTTGTTGTGATTGGTCTAAAATCCCGAGGCCATGAAATCCATAATCTTGAACTTGCCCTATCAAAAATGGCGCCTTGAATAAAGAAGGCTTGATGAAATATTTTTAATAAAGTGGAATGTAATCATGAAGAATGATAAATTAATTATATTTGGATCGGGTGTCATGTTCCGACACGATATATTTAGATCGGGTGTCATGTTCCGACACGATATATTTAGATCGAGTGTCACGTTCCGACACGATATATTTGGATTGGGTGTCACATTCCGACACGGTATATTTGGATCGGGTGTCACGTTCTGGCACGGTAATATTAAAGGAAAACAAATTAAAACAACTTAATACTATTCAACCTCCAATAACTCATTATCCAAAAGATTGTGATGTGAAGGCTTGAGTCCTTAGATGTGATCTTGATATTGTTGATTGGTTATGAAATTGTTCATTGTGTTGTCACTTGATCTTGTTGGTTTCCACCACTATTAAGTGCTATGGTTGATTTCCCGCTATTATTTATTGCATATTGATTCCTATTTTGAGTTGGCCGATGATACCTACTCAGTACATGTTGTCCTGTACTGACCCCTACTTGTATCTTTTCTTATTTTATTTTGTGGAGTGCAGCGAGTGTTCCACAGACTTCGACTCGACCTCAGCTCTAGTCAGTCTCAAGATCATCGGATTTCAGGGTGAGCTATCCTTCTAGCTCGTGATGGATTCCCTCGGTTATGGCATAGTGTCTTTAGTTTTCGGACACATTTTGTTATTTGTTCATTTTGGTGCTTGATGTTTTCAGACTTAGTTTTAGAATTTAGATGTCCTTTATGTGATGACTTTCGGATTTTGGGGAACGTTATGTAGTAAACTCTTGTGGATTGTTCATTCTTATTTTATAAGTTTGAGCTACCGCGTTGTTGTTGTACTTTATAGGTTGGGGTTCACATCGTTGGTTCTCCCACCTAGGAGGTTAAGAGTGAGTGCCACTCACGGCCCATTTTGGGTTGTGACAGGAACGAATCTTATGCCGTTAAAAATATTCGCCTTTTATCTTATAATTTTTTATTTCATCATTTTTTGCTTCTAAAATAGTTCTTATAAATCTTTCTGATTGTGTTTACTTATTATCGCCGCAGGTTTTATGACTCGAGTTTCATCAAAAGATAATCAAGAGGTTGGATCTTGTTGGTTATACAAGGGTTTAAGGTTTAAATCTAAGTCTAATGGTGTATTTTTTATTTCTTGTATCTGTTATGCTAGGCATTTGTATCTGATTGACTTCTTCGAATAGATGGGATAATCTATTGTATCTTTTATGGCAAAGCAATCTGAATGATGTGTATTTTAAATAGCATAGGAGATTACATATGTTATTGAATAGGGTCTATTTTATTTGTGAAAGAAATTTTTTCTTTTAAAATCTTGTATTAAGCTTAAAGTTTTTATCAAAGTCTTTATCTAGAAGATGGTATGAAATTTTAGGATAAACATTAAATTTAATCTTTCCGTATTGTAAATTTCCTCGTAGTATTCTTAAGAAGGCTTCTTTCCTGTTTATTATCTTATTATTTATAATAGCTAAATCTATTGGGGTGTCTAATCCTTCTCGGAATGTGGATTTTAATATTATCTGGATTGCTCCTATATGTATCTATCCAAGAGTATTTCTTATTTCAGTTTTTATTTTTTCATAATTTATCTTGAATATTTTTTTTGGATAATAAAGAAATCATTACTTTATTAAAAGTAACAGAAACTTCTAGAGCTTTTTCTTGGATATTTAATCCGTAAATTAAATGATGTTGTCATTTTCTTAAGCCAAATCTTTCAAGTATATTTACGTCAAGTATTGAGTAATTAGTTAAGGAAAACTTTTCTTTTTGTATTTGTTTTAATTTTGTTTTATCTATAAGTATATCTTGTTTATATTCTCCTGTTTGTTCTATCGTTTCTTCTATTATATCCTGAATAGTTTCTATTTTATTATTCATCTTGACTGTCTTCTTTTGATGATGAATAATAATCCGTATCAGTTAATATAAAAATTGTATCGTCTGATTCAACTTCTTCAAAATTATTTAGTTGTATAAATTCTTCCAAATTTATCATTTCTTCGTTATCTTCATCGATTTCTATTTTCTTGTTATTATTAGCAAATTTCTTTGGGCATCCATTGACATAGTGTCCTATCTCTTTACAGTAGTAACATCTGCATTCTTTTGGATTTTTTCTTGTATTATTCCTTTTGTAAAAAGGTTTTTGATATCGAGTACACTCTTTCTTTTTGTAATATCTTGCTTTCCTCTTTTTAAAATATTTTTCTTAAAGAGTCTCTTCTTTTTATATTTTCTTTTAATCTTTTTATAATAATAAGGACTTTCACATCCAATCATTATTGACATTTTTAGATTATCACAACAAAGGCTTATTTTCTTTCTTAAACCTTTAGTTGCCTTGGCTAATATGGCGTCTGCACACCATATGCTTAAATTGTCCTTTAAATAGGTTATTCTTTTTCCTAAAGTATCTGATGCTCCGAGATTATAAGTATCTATTAATTTTTTGCCCCAAGGGTCTAGTATCGAAGTTTAAAATATTGGTAAATATATTTCTGTATTTTTTACTCTATTATAAACATAGTAATAATAATCTTTAAAAACACAAATATATTTATCTATTTCGCACATATCACATAGTTGCAATCGTAACAAGGCAATTTCATACTTCTTTATCATTGCAGGGTCTCTTAAAAAATTACCTTCTCCAGCAAATTCTAATCTTGTAGCTTCTGTAGCCCTTGTAATTAGGTTGGCAATATTATCATTCGTGCCGAAAATATCAATTTTAGTGACTTCATTTAGATTTTGCCAAAATCTTAATACACTATTTAATAGACTTCGTTCTATAAAATATTTAGTTGTATCATAATTCATTTTGTTTATTGTAACTGCTATCCTTAAAGAGATTTTCCATTTATCTATAGCTTCTTCAGTATTATTAATGCAATTTAAATCTACGTATATTCTAAATGGATTAATTGCTTCATTTTTCATTGATCCTATTGGTGTATGATTATCTTTTGCTCTTAGAGAGTCATTTATACCTGCATAAGCCCTAGAGGATTTATTAAAACTTTGGCTAGTCTCAGCCTTAGTGGAAAGTTCGGCAATGTTAGGATTAAAATCTATGTCTTCTGATTTGTTAACATTCATTTTTAGGTTTATCATGTCACATTTGTCTTTTAACTTGGTGCTTTTATATTTATTATGAGATCTTCTATTTCAGAATTTTCTGAATCTGATCTTACCATTTTAGATAATTTCCTCCTTATCTTTCGGTTATTTTTATGTTCGCAATATAGGATCCTATAGTTACTATGGTTTTAACTATAGGTTATTCATCAATCTTTATTTCTTTTTGTGTTAATATATCTTTTAAATTATGGATTTTCTTTAATTATTAAGTGTCACGACCCAAATACGGGTGTGATGGCACTCATCTCCACCCACCGAGATGAGTCAGCCTAATAACCAACAGAAAGTAAATGCGAAAGTAATTGAGATAAAGCAAGGTTTAACTTAGTCAAAAATAAATAAATAAATAATCTCACAATCCCCCAAGACTGGTTGTCACGTGTACAAGCCACTAATACATTACCAAAGTACGAAAGAGAATACAGTTACAATGTCTTTGTCTCTAGAATAGGACTAAAACATAATAAAAGAGTAAGAGGTATCCGCTAGATGGATGTAACAGCTACCTCAACACTCAGAATGATAGCCTCGGATATAGTAGAAAATAGTAGGAGATCAAGCAGGTTCGGGCTCACAACCTACACAAGTGTGGAAGCAAGGGGTGAGTATCAAACAACAAGGTACTCAGCAAGTGGATAACTAAAACTAAGCAAAGCTTAATAGATACAAGTACTCCTGTCCTCCTAACCGAACCTCCTTAACTACAACCTGCATAAAATCAGCCCAACTCTACACTTGTACAATAACAACAGTAATACAGTCCACAAATACTCATCAATAGTCTCGTCAATGAATCATACCAAATCAAGTTCAGCACACACAGAGCAATATAGGGGTAAACACAAATTCACAAATATAAGAAAGGTGCAATGCAATGCAATGAAATGATGCATGTTTGTCCTATCGGTACACATCCGCTGAATCACAGTCCGGAACCCATGGGGGACATTTCTGTCCATGTAACCTGCCACGGAGCGTGTGGCCCATCCCCTCAATACATATATCCTGCCACGGAGCGTGTGGCCCGACCCCTTTATTTCATAATACCTACCACGGAGCGTGTGGCCCGACCCCTTTGTTTCATAATACCTACCACGGAGCGTGTGGCCCGACCCCTTTGTTTCATAATACCTGCCACGGAGCATGTGGCCCGACCTCTTTTGTTTCATATCATTTTCAATCTCAACACAATATGTCAGAACCAATGCAATCAATTCATGTTCATATAATTCACGATAATAATATGACAACAATAATAATTTTTCCTATCTCACATCAACATAGTCATTTCGCATGTTCAAAATAAACCCATAATCACAACATATCAATTCCACCAATACATGTCATTAGATCACCATTTTATATCCCTCATCTCCATTTTTAAGGTCAATCATACAGTCAATAACCCAGTCCAATTTTCATTACTCCCTAGTATATATGACACGGAAATACAAGCATCTATAAGCTTAAACTTAGGTTTAGAAATTCACTTGCCTTAATTAATCGAGCAATTACTCCAGTACTTGAGCCTTCCCTTTTCGTTGGGCCTCCAAATAAGTATAATCTAATCAAATAAATAATTACAATAAGATTTCGAAACTAACAACACCCATATTATTATATGTCTAGCCTAGACCCAAATCTATACTCAAATTTCTAATTTTGATGTCAATTAGTATATCAAGTCTCATAGTATTGAATTTAAGACTAGGGTTAAGTCTTACTTCCTCCAAAAACATAATTCTAATGGTATTCATACAATAAAATACACCTAACATTTAATTTTCTATATCCATCTAGCAAGAACCTAGATCATAATATGATAACTAAGAAGAATAATTCAAGATTAAAATCAATTAATTATGGATTAGTAACATCAACCACAAAGAAAAGAACATTAGCCCAATTACATTTTGTCCATAAATCCTATGGAAATTCTTCCAGTGACTACCCAATTAAATATTGGTTTTTAACAACCTTTGAAGTTCCAGAATATGAAGTATTTGTCCTTAAGCCATAATTAGAAAATAATTTGGTTAATGGCTAAAAACAATTTTGAAAACCATAAGAAAATTTAGTTAGTAACAGTGGTATAATAGGTTTGACATTCTGCTACCATTATAATAATTGTAGGTAGCATTTACTCACCTAATTGCGCAGCCTCTCCGTCGACTTCGTTGGTCTCGTCTGTGCTCCCTTCTCTTCCGTTTCTTAATAAATTAAGAATCAAAATTGATAACCCTATTAACTTATTTTAATAGTTATGGAACAAGTGGTATAATATGTTAACTAAATTATTATTTTAGCCCACCAATTAAATTAATTATCTAAAGTTACCCCTCAACTAAATAACCGTAGTTATCGAATAGTCCAAATAACCCATTAAAATTTTACGGGAAGGGTCTCGTATGAAAGGAGGAGGACTCATTCTCAAAATAACCTAATGGGTCATTACATTAAGTTTCCAAAATAAATTATCGTTCTTTGTATTTCATACAGATCTTGTTCTATTTTTCAAGGGTCTTCTTCCTTTAGTAATTTATAATGAGGTTTGTTGTTCATTTTATCCTAAACTAGCTGTGTGCGTTTTGAAATAGTAGTTTTGAAGTAGTTTTCTATTATCTCTTTCTCCTATTATATCATCATTATTAGAGAGTATAGTTTCTTGTGTTCTTTTTATCTGCTTAGTCATATCGAGATCTAATCCCTTTAAATATCATTTATAAGCTTCGTCTTTTATTTTAGCCATCTTTAATTTTTTCTGAAAAGTCCAATATAGATGATAGTCTAATCTTATATCTGAAAAAGAAGGTAGTTTTTTTATTATTCTAAATTATTTGATAAATAAATACACATCATTAAAAAATTTCATCGCAAAAGTAGGATAAACATTATCAAAGGACAGCATGAATGGTTAGTCGTGCCATTTAGATTAGAAAACGCACCATAGATATTCCAAAGAAAAATGGATAATATCTTTAAAGATTATAACTATATATTTGTCTACATTGATGATATTTTAATTTTATCCGATAGTATCGAAGAACACTTAACACACTTAAACAAGTTTACAAACTTATGTTTAGAAAATGGATTGACACTTTCTAAAAAGAAAGCAAGCCTAATAAAAATGAGATAGAATTTCTAGGAATGATAATCGACCAAAATGGTATAAAATTACAAAGTCATATCATTGAAAAGATATCTGTCTTCCCAGATAAATTAGTTGATAAAAAGCAAGTAAAAAGCTTTTTAGGAATACTACCTAAATGATTTATCCTTAGAACTGATAATACACAGGTAACAGCCTTTATTCACAATAATCTTCCGTCAAAATTGAAATACAAATAATTTATTAGATGGAAAATGTTGTTGTCTGAATATTCCTTTGATATTGAAATTATTTGTACTAACAAAAATATTGCAGCAGATTTTCTTACAAGAGATGGAAGAAATTAAGAACCGTCTACAAGATATTGATAAAGGCTTCAAAGATATACAAACCGCAGTTTCTAATATAATCGAAATAGCCAATTTCGATTGCGATCAACAGATTGCTGATAAACTACTCAGCATTTGTGCAATGATAACATCCAGGATTAGTCACTGTAGCGACGCTCATGATATTATTACCTGTTTGATAAAACTTCAAAAAGATGATAATACTTCTACTACCACAGAGACACGGACAGATAAGTATGATAAAATGTCTTTCAGACCCCAATTACCTCAAAAAGAAATTACTTTGGGATTAATCGAAGAAAAAATTGATAAAATACTTTCAGGAGAAAATCAAGAACAGATAATGAGAGATTTATTTTCTCTCAAAACTTTACCAAACCGATACATTAATTTTACAGAAATTTAATCTAGAATAAATTATCTGCAAGATTCATCTCCGCAAGAAATTAGTTATTGGTATGATTTTGGAGTTGTTAATTCGATTTATTTAACTACTCCAAACTTTCCATAAATCATTCGATTACCATCTTGGATTCAAGACGGAGTAAAAGATTGCTATTTAAATAACCCACGATTACAGTAAAAGATATTCTGGTCCTTAAGTTTATTTCTGCTAGACCTGATTTTTACAAAGACGAAAGATACCCAGCTTATCATTTCATATAGATCGGTAAAGCTGAAGATTTTAATATTATAAATAATTTCCAAGACAAGATATTTCAAATGTTCGCCGAAAAAGATATCCACAACAGACGTGCAATTGGATTAAGAATTGTGTTACAAAATATGAAAAACATTTTTAAGAAAGAATTCAGGACATATGGAGGAATGAAAATACACTCTTCCATCATGATTGCACCAACTAAAAATACTCCACCATTAGCAAAACGATACATGGAGACAAAGATTGATTTAATTAATAAGGAAATTATTAAATCTAGCCCCCAGATACAACAAAGATTATGTGAGATGAAAAAACACGCCAAAGGAACATGTGAATTTTGCTCTCCAAAATAGAAGAAGATGATAGAAGACGCGATGTCAACATCGTCCTAGTAAAACACTGACACATAGAAGATAATCAGAAAGATGTAGAAGCTGAAGATAAGTAAGAAGAAACAAGAAGATAAGAGAAGAAATAGACTAATAGTGACCCTTTTGTCATTTGTAATTATATAAAACCTAGGGTCCCACTACTTTTGTTTTCTTCTTTTTCTTTTGTCAATAGGTCGTTATTACTTTCCTTTCTTTCTTTTATTTTGTTGTCCATTTTATCCTTAACTAGCTATGTGCTTTTTGAAATAGTAGTTTTGAAGTAGTTTGCTTTTTGAAATAGTAGTTTTGAAGTAGTTTTATATTATCTCTCTCCTATTATATCATCATTATTAGAGAGTATAGTTTTTTGTGTTCTTTTTATCTGCTCAGTCATATCGACATCTAATCCCTTTAAATATTATTTATATGCTTCGTCTTTTATTTTAGCAATCTTTAAATTTTTATGAAAAGTCCAATATAGATGGTGATCTAATCTTATATCTGAAAAAGACGATAGTTTTTTCATTATCCTATACTAGAAGGATGAGTGTCAATTTCAATTTTGATAAGTTTTATATTATCAGTTAGTCCTTCTATGACCCTGTGATAGTCGGATAATATTTGCTCTGTTCTAATAATAGAATCTTTCTCATTACCATTATTATCTTTCTAGAGTAAAAGTAACAACTTTTTGCATTTTTTCCTGCCTTTTTGGGTATCTTTTAGATGTTTTCTAAATTTTCATAGATAAGTATTATCTATTTTTATGTTAGCAAAAGTAGGATGTCTTTTCATTCAATATCTACATCGTTAAAATTTTCATCGCATCTTAAAGAGTTAGTTATTTTATCAAATTTATTTTCACTAGTTTCT